>NW_027593931.1:0-24718 GCF_964213995.1 Mustelus asterias | reverse complement strand
CACACCCTCATTTCCCTTTCCCCCCTCACCGCCCTTTCCCTCTGACCCCCACACCCATGTTTCCCTCTGACCCCCACCCCCCATTTCCCTCTCACCCCCACACCCCCATTCCCTCTCCCACCACACCCGCTTTTCCCTCTCCCCCCACACCCTCCTTTCCCTCCCCCGCACACCCCCCTTTCCCTCTCACCCCGACACCCCCGTTCCCTCTCCCCCACATCCCCCTTTCCATTTCTCCCCGCACCCCGCTTTCCCTCTCACCCCCACACACCCCTATCGCTCGCCCCCACACCCCTTTTCCCTCCCCCCCCGCACCACCCGTTCCCTCTCCCCCGCACCTCCTTTCCCTCTCACCCCCCACACCTCCATTTGCCTCTCACCCACACACACCCTTTTCCCTCTCCCCCTCACACACTCTTTCCCTCTCACCTCCACACCCCACTTTCCCTCTCCCCCCACAGCCCCCTTTCCCTCTCACCACCACAACCCTCTTTCCCTCTCCCACCACGCCCCCTTTCCCGCTCACCCCCCCTCCCCTTTCACTCTTCCCCCCATACCCCCCTTTCCTTCTCACTCCCAGACCCCCTATTCCCTCTTCCCCCCATACCCCACTTCCCCTCTCCCCACACAACCCCCTTTCCCTCTCATCCCCACACACCCCTTTGCCTCTAACCCCACACCCCCCTTTCCCTCTCCCCACAACACCCCACTTTCCCTCTCCCCCCACACCCCCCTTTCACTCACACTCACCACACCCCACTTTCCTTCTCCCCCCGACAACCCACTCCCCCTCTCCCGCAACACCCCCCCTTTCCATCTCGCCCCACACACGCCACTTTCTCTCTCCCCCCCACACACCCATTCCCTCACCCATGACACCACCCTTTCGGTCTGACCCACACACCCCTATTTCCTTCTCCCCCACCACACCCCGCTTTCCCTCTTCCCCCCACAGGGCCCTTTCCCTCTCATCCCCACACCTCCTTTCCCATTCACCCCCACATCCCCCATTTCCCTCACAGCCCCACACCCCCATTTCACTCTCCCCCACACCCTCCCTTTCGCTCTCACACCCACACCCCCTTTTCCCTCTCCCCCACAGCCCCCTTTCCCTCTCCCCACCGCACCCGCCATTCCTTCTCACCACCAGACCCCCCTTTCCCTCTCCCCCAACACCTCCCTTTCCATCTCCCGCAACAACCCCCCTTTCCCTCTTCCCCCACACCCCCCTTTCCCTCTCCCCCCCCACACACCCATTCCCTCACCCACCACACCTCATTTTCCCTCTCCCCCACCACACCCCGCTTTCCCTCTCCCCCCACAACCCCCATTTCCTTCTCACCCCCACAGCCCCATTTCCCTCTCCCCCACACCTCCCTTTCCCTCTCACACCCACACCCCCTTTCCCTCTCCCCCACACCCCCCCTTTCCCTCTCACCCCCACACCCCCTTTTCCCTCTCCCCCACACCCCCCTTTCCCTCTACCCCCTACACCCGCCATTCCTTCTCACCACCAGACCCCCCTTTCCCTCTCCACCCCCACACCCCGGTTTCCCACGCCTCTCCCCACACCCTCCTTTAACTCTCCGGCCCAGACCCCCTTTTCCCTCTCCCCCCACGACCCCTTTTCCCTCTGACCCCCACACTCCCCTTTTCCTCTCCCCCCACACCTCTCTTCCCATCTCCCGCAACAACCCCCCTTTCCCTCTTCCCCCACAGTCCCCTTTCCCTCTCAACCCAACAACCCCAGTTCCATTCCCCCCCACAACCACCTTTCCCTCTCACCCCCAGACACCCCATTCCCTCTTCCCCCCCTCACCCCCTTCCCGTCTTACCCCCACAGCCCACTTTCCCTGTCACCCCCACAGCCCCTTTCCCTCTCCCCCCACACCCCCTTTCCCTCTCACCTCCACACCCCCTTTCCCACTCACCCTCACACCACGATTTTGCTCTCAGCCCCACAGCCCCCTTTCCCTCTCCCCCCACACTCACCTTTCCCTCTCACCCCCACACCCCCCTTTCCCACTCACCCACACACCCCCCCGTCCCTCTCTCCCCCCGTAACGCCCTTTGGCTTCCCCCCACACCCCCCTTTCCCTCTCCCCCCCACAACCCACTCTCCCTCTCCCGCAACACCCCCTGTCCCTCTCCCTCCCCACACGCCCCTTTTCCCTCTCCCCGCACACCCCCCTTTCCATCTGAACCACACACCCCCATTTCCCTCCCCCCGCCCCACACCCCGCTTTCCATCTCCCCCCACACAGCCCTTTCCGACTCACCCCCACACCCCCGTTTCCCTCTCACCCCACATCCCCCATTTCCCTCTCCCCCACACCCCCTTTCCCTCTAACCCCCACACCCCCTTTTCCCTCTCACCCCCACCCCCCCTTTCCCCTCACCGCCACAATCCCCCGTTCCCTCTCCCCCCCATACGGCCCTTTGCCTCTTCCCCCCCCAAACCCCGCTTTACCTCTCCCCCCACACTGCCCTTTCCGACTCACCCCCACACCCCCGTTTCCCTCTCACCCCCACACCCACCATTTCCCTCTCCCCCACAACCTCATTTCCCTTTCCCCCCACACCGCCCTTTCCCTCTGACCCCCACACCCATGTTTCCCTCTGACCCCCAACCCCCTTTCCCTCTCACCCCCACACCCCCATTCCCTCTCCCACCACACCCGCTTTTCCCTCTCCCCCCACACCCTCCTTTCCCTCCCCCGCACACCCCCCTTTCCCTCTCACCCCGACACCCCCGTTCCCTCTCCCCCACATCCCGCTTTCCATTTCTCCCCGCACCCCGCTTTCCCTCTCACCCCCACACCCCCCTATCGCTCGCCCCCCACAGCCCTTTTCCCTCTCACCCCCACACCGCCCGTTCCCTCTCCCCCGCACCTCCTTTCCCTCTCACCCCCCACACCTCCATTTGCCTCTCACCCACACACCCCCTTTTCCCTCTCCCCCTCACACACACTTTCCCTCTCACCTCCACACCCCACTTTCCCTCTCCCCCCACAGCCCCCTTTCCCTCTCCCCCCCACATCCCCCTTTCGTTCTCACCCCTAGACCCCCCATTCCCTCTTCACCCCTTAACTCCGCTTTCCCTCATACCCCGACAGCCCACTTTCCCTCTCCCCCCACCCCACTTTCCCTCTCCCCCCACACCCCCCTTTCCCACTCACCCACACACCCCCTTTCCCTCTCCCCCCCAAACCCCCATTTCCCTCTCACCGCCACAACCCCATTCCCTCTTCCCACACACCCCCTTTAGCTCTCACCCCCAAATCCCCCTTTCCCTCTCACCCCCACATCCCCCTTTCCATTTCTCCCCGCACACCGCTTTCCCTCTCACCCCCACACCCCCTATCCCTCGCCCCGCCACACCCCTTTTCCCTCTCACCCCCACACCGCCCTTTCCCTCTCCCCCGCACCTTCTTTCCCTCTCGCCCCCTACACCCTCATTTGGCTCTCACCCACACACCCCCTTTTCCCTCTCCCCCTCACACACACTTTCCCTCTAACCTCCACACAACACTTTCCCTCTACCCCCACAGCCCGCTTTCCCTCTCACCACCACAATCCTCTTTCTCTCTCCCCCCACGCCCCCCTTTCCCGCTCACCCCCCCACCCCTTTCACTCTTCCCCCCACACCCCCCTTTCCTTCTCACTCCCAGATCCCCTATTCCCTCTCCACCCCCCTCACCCCACTTTCCCTCTCACCCCCACAGCCCCCTTTGCCTCTCCCCCCCACACCCCACTTTCCCTCTCCCCACACAACCCCCTTTCCCTCTCATCCCCACACACCCCGTTGCCTCTTACCCCCACACCCCACTTTCCCTCTCCCCCCACACCCCCGTCTCCCTCTCACTCCCCACACCCCCCTTTCCTTCTCCCCCCGACAACCCACTCTCTCTCTCCCGCAACACCCCCCTTCCCATCTCGCCCCCCACACGCCCCTTTCCCTCTCCCCCACACCCCCTTTCCCTCTAACCCCCACACCCCCTTTTCCCTCTCACCCCCACCCCCCCTTTCCCCTCACCGCCAGAATCCCCCGTTCCCTCTCCTCCATATACAGCCCTTTGCCTCCCCCCCCCACACCCCGCTTTACCTCTCCCCCCACACCCTCATTCCCCTCTCCCCCCACACCGCCCCTTTCCCACTTACCCCCCACCCCCATTCCCTCTCCCACCACACCCGCATTTCCCTCTCCCCCCACACCCTCCTTTCCCTCTCCCCCCCACACCCCCTTTCCCTCTCACACCGACACCCCCCCTTTCCCTATCCCCCACATCCCCCTTCCATTTCTCCCCGCACCCCCTTTCCCTCTCACCCCCACTCCCCCCTATCGCTCGCCCCCCTCAGCCCTTTTCCCTCTCACACCCACATCGCCCTTTCCCTCTCCCCCGCACCTCCTTGCCCTCTCACCCCCCACACCCGCATTTGCCTCTCACCCACACGCCCCCTTTTCCCTCTCCCCCTCACACACACTTTCCCTCTCACCTCCACACCCCACTTTCCCTCTCCCCCCACAGCCCCCTTTCCCTCTCACCACCACAACCCCCTTTCCCTCTCCCCCCACGCCCCCTATCCCGCTCACCCCCCCACCCCTTGCACTCTTCCCCCCCACAACCCCCGTTCCTTCTCACTCCCAAACCCCCTATTCCCTCTTCCCCCCCTCACCTCTCTTTCCCTCTCACCCCCACAGCCCCCTTTCCCTCTTCCCCCCACACCGCACTTTCCCTCTCCCCACACAACCCCCTTTCCCTCTCATCCCCAGTCACCCCTTTGCCTCTAACCCCACACCCCCCCCTTCGCTCTCCCCACAACACCCCACTTTCCCTCTCCCCCCACACCCCCCTTTCCCTCTCACTCCCAACACCACCCTTTCCTTCTCCCGCCGACAACCCACTCTCCCTCTCCCGCAACACCCCCCCTTTCCATCTCGCCCCCCACACGCCACTTTCCCTCTCCCCCCGACACACCCATTCCCTCACCCACGACACCACCCTTTCGGTCTGACCGACACACCCCTATTTCCTCCTCCCCCACCACACCCCGCTTTCCTTCTTCCCTCCACAGCGCCCTTTCCCTCTCACCCCCACACCCCCTTTCCCATTCAACCCCACATCCCCCATTTCCCTCTCAGCACCACAAACCTTTTCCCTCTCACCCCCCCACCCCCCTTTCCCTCTCCCCCCACAGCCCCCTTTCCCTTTCACCCGCAAACCCCCATTTCCATTCCCCCCCACAACCCCCTTTCCCTCTCAACCCCACACCCACTTTGCCTCTCCCCAACAGCCCCCTTTCCCTCTCACCCCCCACCCCCCTTTCCCTCTCCCCCCACATCCCCCTTTCGTTCTCACCCCTAGACCCCCCATTCCCTCTTCCCCCCTTCACTCCCCTTGCCCTCTTACCCCCACAGCCCACTTTCCCTCTCCCCCCCACCCCACTTTCCCTCTCCCCCCACACCCCCCTTTCCCTCTCACCCACACACCCCCTTTCCCTCTCCCCCCCAAACCCCCATTTCCCTCTCACCGCCACAACCCCATTCCCTCTTCCCCCACACCCCGTTTAGCTCTCACCCCCAAATCCCCCTTTCCCTCTCACCCCCACATCCCCCTTTCCTCTCACCGCAACAATCCCCCGTTCCCTTTTCCCCCCACCCCCCCCCTTTCCCTCTCCCCCCCAAAACCCCGCTTTCCTTCTCCCCCCACACCCTCATTTCCCTCTCCCCCCCATACCGCACTTTCGCTCTGACCCCCACACATGTTTCCCTCTCACCCCCACCCCCCCTTTCCCTCTCACCCCCACACCCCCATTCCCTCTTCCACCACACCCGCTTTTCCCTCTCCCCACACCCTCCTTTCCTTCTCCTCCCCAACACCCCCCTTTCCCTCTCACCCCGACACCCCCCTTTCCCTCTCCCCCACATCCCCCTTTCCATTTCTCCCCGCACCCCGCTTTCCCTCTCACCCCCACACCCCTTATCCCTCGCCCCGCCACACCCCTTTTCCCTCTCATCCCCACAACGCCCTTTCCCTCTCCCCCGCACCTTCTTTCCTTCTCCCCCCCACACCCTCATTTGGCCCTCACCCACACACCCCCTTTTCCCTCTCCCCCTCACACACACTTTCACTCTAACCTCCACACCCCACTTTCCCTCTACCCCCACAGCCCCCTTTCCCTCTCACCACCACAATCCTCTTTCTCTCTCCCCCCACGCCCCCCTTTCCCGCTCGCCCCCCCCACCCCTTTCACTCTTCCCCCACACCCCCTTTCCTTCTCACTCCCAGATCCCCTATTCCCTCTTCCCCCCCCTCACCCCACTTTCCCTCTCACACCCACAGCCCCCTTTGCCTCCCCCCTCCACACCCCACTTTCCCTCTCCCCACACAACCCCCTTTCCCTCTCATCCCCACACACCCCTTTGCCTCTAACCCCCACACCCCACTTTCCCTCTCCCCCCACACCCCCCTTTCCCTCTCACTCCCCACACCCCCCTTTCCTTCTCCCCCCGACAACCCACTCTCTCTCTCCCGCAACACCCCCCTTCCCATCTCGCACCCCACACTCCCCTTTCCCTCTCCCCCCACACACCCATTCCCTCACCCACCACACCCCCTTTTCCCTCTCCCCCCACACCCCCCTTTCCCTCTCCCCCCCACACACCCATTCCCTCACCCACCACACGCCTTTTCCCTCTCCCCCACCACACCGCCCTTTCCCTCTCACCCCCACACCCCCGTTTCCCATTCACCCCCCATTTCCCTCTAACCCCCACACCCCCATTTCCCTCTCCCCCCCCCCCTTTCCCTCTCCACCCCCACACCCCCTTTTCCCTCTCCCCCCCACGACCCCTTTTCCCTCTGATCCCGACACTCCCCTTTCCCTTGATGTAGGGAAATATCCCTTACCAGTGCAGAATAGAAGTTGAGTCGCAAATCAAGGTTCAATGCGTGTCTTTATTGTACAATTACTGGGATCCCAGGGAGACCCCCGTAGCCAGCTCAGAAACAGTGGCTTGGCCACGTTGATCTCAATTAAATCACATCAGCTCTGGATCTTTATAGGGATCCAAATTCGCGCGGGAACATTTGATTATGCTTTTTTACACAATGTATAAAGTGGTCTGTCAGTTTCAAAAGTCCCTAGGAAGTTTCATCGATTAGCATTTGTATGGTGTGTGTTCGTGTTAATGGGATTACTTGGTCCTGCCCCGGTGTCTAAATGCGTTTCCCATTATCATCTCTTTGTGTCCTCTTATTTGAATTGATCCTATTGTTCCGTGTCTGTGTTTCCTGCTTGTGAGATTGAGTGTTAATGTCATCCTGTCCTGTTGGGTGTCTGGAGTATTTCATTCTTAACCTTTTATCCTTATCTCTTAGTTTATCAGATTTTTATGTCTGCCTTGGCCGAATTGGTAATATTTCAGTGATAGCTTGGTTTTGATAACCCACTCTATGTCTCGTTTCATAGGGATCTTGATCGTCCTTGGCCAGTTTAAAATGCAGCTGCGCGCTGTTGCTAGGCAGATTAGGGATCTTCCGTAGTTTCTGAAATTCGTGAGTCTCTCAGCTGTGCAGGGGGGGACCCGATCGAATATCCATCCGGGGGTGCCCCTCTGCATTGTTGGCCCGTTATGAGTGGTGCCAATTAGTCCAATATGTAAATATGTTTGATGATACAAATATGGTTTTCTGGAAAATTTCCTCCTTCAGTCCCTCCTCTCGTCCAGGGGATGCCATTCATGGCTGACCCCCCATGGACGACCTTCAGAGGAACAGTGATTTGTACAGCTGTTGTCCTTGCCGTTGTTCCTCTTCTTCTGTGTCGTTGTTAAGTTCTTGCATCTGGATACTGGCAGTGGGTAGCATTCTTGATGTAATATTTGCACATATCACTTTAATACAGGTTAGGCCAAGGCAGAGTGTGAACAGGATGGCTACTACTAAGATTAATCCCTTCATAATATATGCTCCCCAAACTGTGTTAAACAGCCATCCTAACCACCCATCAGTCCCTGTTAACCCCTGTTTAAAGTTATCCAATTGCTTTTGTATCCCGGACATGGCTGCTGTTATGTTTAGTGTCTCGTCGTGTACGTATGTGATGCATTTTTCCTTGATGATGGTGCATACCCCCCCTTGTCTGGCTAGCTGATAGTCCACCGCATATCTCGTTTGTTGTGTGTATAGTCTGAGTTCTGCGAGTTCTTGGTCAATTGCGCCTAATGCTTGTAGGGTGTTGTTTCCTAAAATGGTCAGTCCACATATGAAGAAGTTCCTATTACTGGCACTGATCACCCCTGCGGCGCCTCCCAGGGATAGTGTCCCCAGAAATCCATATCCTAAAGAAGACCCTAGTGTGACAGGGGCCTGCCAGTCGGAGCAAAATTCTGCGCTGATGGCCCTGGTCACTATGCGTTTCTGGACATGCCCTTCACTTGGGCATGGAACCGTGAGAGGTCTGATTGTCCCTACGGAAAAGAACCTTGGAGGCCTGTCTGTGGCCGTATTATATACATTTTTAAATAAAAACACGTACCCGTCTTTAACCCGATAACATGCATTACCCCGGGGTCGTTTGACCGCATGGCCCCATCTTGTGGAACCTTCCCTCCCCCTGGACTGTCCACTTGATTGTACCTCTTGGTGAGAATCAAATGGATATGTCCCTGAGGCTGAGCTTACGTGGGTGCCGTTGCACTTGCCACACATAAGCTGCCTACCCGCGGTGACTGCAATGCATTTTTGTTGCTTGCAGTCACAAGTGAAGTGTCCTTCCCGGACCCGGCACTCCTGGAGAGCACAAAGTGCCTCAGCGCACGAATCATTTTTAGGGACAAAGGCATGCACGCACCCCCATCCCTCTCCCTTAAAACATTGTTGGTAGTTCCCAAGTGTCTCCTCCGGTTGGGGTCCCGTCCCCCTTAGAATTCCCGGCTCAGTGAGCTCTACGCACCTTCCTTGTATCCCTTGCTTAAAGTACCCAATATGTTCTTTGCAGGGTGCCCCCGATGTGTCAATAGTGAATAACTCTTGTGGGAGCCACCCTGGTGTTGCGATGAATAGGAAGTTTACTGATCGCGCTGAGGGGTAACAAGCGGTCCTATTCCCATAGATCTGGATGTGTGTTTTCAGGAATAGGTTTCCTTCCATGATTGGTGGTTCTGCTCCCCTAACCCCCATATGTTGGAGTGTATTTACAATGGTCAGGGTTATTATCAGATATGTCCCTGTTCCCATATCGCTCTTTTTTTTTCAACAGTATTTTACAATTACAGTCTCGACAGAAAATAAACAGGCAATTAAATTAAAAGTAGTTGGTTCCGACGTCTTGATCGTAGATCTGGTCCTGGTTCCTGTGGAAGTTGAATGAGCAAAACGGTATTTTTTAGTTCATTTGTCCTCATATAGTTTTAATTGGGTCCAGTGTTTCCAGACCCCCTGTCCCCTTATATCTATACAGGCACTGGTATCTCCGCTAACAATGACCTCGTAAGGTCCGTGCCATCTTGGGGCAAATCCTGGTTTTGCAGGAAGCACTTTTGTTAATACCCGGCTCCCGGCTTTTGGGACTTCTGGTAATATTTCTGAGTCCCCCTCTGCGTCGACCTGTGCCTGATTAGAAATTACGGACCGGCGCATCCCCTTCAATTGGGTGCTAAGGTCTCGGATGTATTGTCGGATACATCCATTCATTTGTATGTCGTCTTATCAAAAGACATCGCTTTCCCCATTAAAATCACATGCCATACAGTTCCGATCCTTATATGAGTACTCTTACACTATCTCTAATTTGATCATTTGTTTGCGTGCAAGCGCTACACCACAGTACTTCACAAAATAATTATGTCTTTATCAATGCCCAATATAGTATATGAATATATCATACAAAGTTGGTTAAGGCTTTTCAGGATTTGATGTTATTCTTGTGTCTATATGGCAGTGCTATACTGTATAATAAAAATAATCAAGCGGCAGTTGTATCATACCACTTTACACATCGTACCCGTGATATCCAAACCCTTTTAATTTAAGCCGTTTCTTTTTTTTAAACTGAGCTCCAGATCGAAACCCCCGCACTCTAGGAAAAGTAACAGGCGCCGAATCAAAATCAAAGCAGGTACAATACATACCAGTTATTTGATTAGGAACATTTTGGTTTCTTAACTGGCTAGGTTTTAAGCTTTGCAGTGCTTTTATATTTGGCAAACCTTGAACCTTGATGGCTCATGAAATTCCGACGGCAGTACATAATTTTAACTAGTTCAGAATACTAAACTATCTGACGTTCGCAAATCGCGATATTCTGCGATTAATACTGTATTTCACTGACTTGATACACTTTAAACTAATTCATAGACCTCAGTCTTTTGTTCCTGCTTTTCTACCTTTCCACAAAATAACTTATTTTCTTCTCTTAACTCCTCAACTAACTCTTATAATTTCTACTTCAAGACAAAGGAAAGTGCACATGCTTCCTTCCAAGGTTTAAATCCTTTCTTAACATTAAAACAAACAACAACAAAGCATCCACGCAACCACTTTGTTTAAACACACACACACACACATGGAAGCTTCCAAAAGTCATTCCACAGTACATCCTTTTTCATTCAAACTTATCATTTCAGACTGGGATGAGTGTAAAACATTCAAAGAGAATACAGAACATTGATTAAGACAATCGCTTTTATTCTTCTTTCTTCCAAACTGTAATTAACTCAAAGCAGAAGTAAATTCAAGAAATCCTATCACTTTAATCTTTAACAGTTTTAACACTCTCCCAGCCCCCTGAGGCTAAACCAAGGTGCAATACACTGCACCCACTGCCTGTAGCAAACATTCCACAGGAACAAAGAGCTCCCTGCTCTCAATCTAATTACAACAACAACCACCTACATTCGACAAGCTACCAGATCTCACAAACACACTGAAATACAAAAACTAAGATCTCTCCTATCCATCTGCTGCCTTTCCCCTGGCGTAAAAGGCTTATAGGTTGCCTTTGGTTGTGCTAACGTCCCTCCTCTCGTGACTGGCGCTAGATTATAATTTTCTACGTTTTCTTCTGATGCTGGAGTGGCAGTATGTTTCTGCACTGACTCGTATGGGCGCCGAGGGTCCGTTTCCTCTGATCTCTGCGTTATCTCCGCAGTGTGTCTTCTGTGTTCTAATTCCCTCACTCTCTCCTGTAATACTTTAATTTGTTCTGTCTCTTTGTGTCTCTCCTCCATTGAGGCATTTACTTCCTCAATTAGTCCAGCTAACTGGGTCACTAATATTACTCCCATTACTTTTGTTTTGTCCCGTTTAACTCCGTCTACCCACTTTCTTTGATCTTCTAAAGTTTGTGATGCGTTCCACCCGTTCCGTTTCATCTTTGCAACAATCGCTTCTCTGGCTAACAGATACTTCAAAATGAGAGCTACTGCAGTTTCTCCCTTAACAACGTGGTCTGCCATTTTTCTGTCTAGCAGTCCTGCAACCCCCGTATGCTGGCTGCTACAGTAAAAGTGCCTCAACTCTCTCCCTTATCTCCTGTCACTGATACTGCCCCAGCACCGTCTGTATTGCTGTAGGGCCTCGTAGTGAGGTTCCAGTGGTTCTCTTTCCCCTGGGCTCCCCCAACTATTCCTGACACCTCACGCTTGGACTATTTTGTGTTGTCTTATTGGGATGTGTGCTGGTTGTTTAGTGGGTTTGTCCGCCCCTGTTCCCAGCCCCTCTAAGTACAACGCCTCCCGCTCGGCCACCACCCCCACTAGCAGGGTTGATCCGTTTCCCCAAAACCGGGTATCCTGCTATGGGCTGTGGTGTTCCCTACAGACGAACAAGGTTATCAAACTCCGCCCGGGTCCCTAATGGATCCTCCGTCGTCGTGTCTCTTGGTCAGGATGGATCGGGTCCCCTTTTCCTCAACACTTACACACATGTATTCTGTTATCAAAGCCCCTGTTATAGTTAGTAACTGTATCGACTCTGAGGTTGTTCGTCCCTTCAGAGTCAGTGTTGTTACCCGATTTACACTGTCCGTGCCTTGCACCCTGAGTGCCTGTGCCTCTTAGCGCCCGCTTCAAAACCCAACCTTAGCGTGGGAGATTTCTCCTCTTAACGTCCAGTTTAGGGTAGGGCACCTTGAGTCAAGCACTCCCTTGTCCTATTGCCTTGGCACAGACAGCGGTTTCATTTACAATCCTGGGTTAGTTACACCAATTAGTTCTGCATGCGGTACTTATCTTTATATTAGTCTTAATTCCTGTTATCAAATAGCCCAAAACCTGTTATCTTTACCTCTGGTCCTTTACTCCTATTAAAGTTAAAAGTTACTTACCTTCTTCCACGCGGTCGTTCTGACCTGTACCTCTTTAGTGCGGACTTCTGTTTCAATTTAAAAACTTAGGCAAGATTATACAGTTCTACAAGACAACAATACTTAAAACAGACAAACCCTAACCCTTAAAGGTACCTCACTTTGAACGGAGACCTGCACTCGCCTTTGACTGCTCTGGATTTGTATCAGATTCGTTTAAATTTGATCCCGACTTTCAAACTGTGGCCATCAGTCAGAAGTCACATATTAAATCCTGCCGTGACTACGCCATTTTGTTGTAGGGAAATATCCCTTACCAGTGCAGAATAGAAGTTGAGTCGCAAATCAAGGTTCAAAGCGTGTCTTTATTGTACAATTACTGGGATCCCAGGGAGACCCCCGTAGCCAGCTCAGAAACAGTGGCTTGGCCACGTTGATCTCAATTAAATCACATCAGCTCTGGATCTTTATAGGGATCCAAATTCGCGCGGGAACATTTGATTATGCTTTTTTACACAATGTATAAAGTGGTCTGCCTCAGTTTCAAAAGTCCCTAGGAGGTTTCATCGATTAGCATTTGTATGGTGTGTGTTCGTGTTAATGGGATTACTTGGTCCTGCCCCGGTGTCTAAATGCGTTTCCCATTATCATCTCTATGTGTCCTCTTATTTGAATTGATCCTATTGTTCCGTGTCTGTGTTTCCTGCTTGTGAGATTGAGTGTTAATGTCATCCTGTCCTGTTGGGTGTCTGGAGTATTTCATTCTTAACCTTTTATCCTTATCTCTTAGTTTATCAGATTTTTATGTCTGCCTTGGCCGAATTGGTAATATTTCAGTGATAGCTTGGTTTTGATAACCACTCTATGTCTCGTTTCATAGGGATCTTGATCGTCCTTGGCCAGTTTAAAATGCAGCTGCGCGCTGTTGCTAGGCAGATTAGGGATCTTCCGTAGTTTCTGAAATTCGTGAGTCTCTCAGCTGTGCAGGGGGGGACCCAATCGAATATCCATCCGGGGGTGCCCCTCTGCATTGTTAGCCCGTTATGAGTGGTGCCAATTAGTCCAATATGTAAATATGTTTGATGATACAAATATGGTTTTCTGGAAAATTTCCTCCTTCACCCTCTCACCCCCAGACACCCCATTCCCTCTTCCCCCCCTCAAACCCCTTTCCCTCTTACCCCCACAGCCCACTTTCCCTGTCAACCCCACAGCCCCTTTCCCTCTCCCCCACATCCCCTTTCCCTCTCACCTCCACACCCCCTTTCCCTCTCACCCTCACACCACCATTTTGCTCTCACCCCCACAGCCCCCTTTCCCTCTCCCCCCACACTCACCTTTCCCTATCACCCCCACACCCCCTTTCCCACTCACCCCCACACCCCCCCTTCCCTCTCTCTCCCCGTACCGCCCTTTGCCTCCCCCCCCCACACCCCCTTTCCCTCTAGCCCCCACCACAACCCACTCTCCCTCTCCCGCAACACCCCCTTTCCCTCTCCCTCCCCACACGCCCCTTTCCCTCTCCCCCCACACCCCCATTCCATCTCCCACAACACCCCCTTTTCCCTCTCCCCCCACACCCCCCATTCCGTCTGAGCCACACACCCCCATTTCCCTCTCCCCGCCCCAGACCCCGCTTTCCCTCTCCCCCACACAGCCCTTTCCTCCTCACCCCCACACCCCCGTTTCCCTCTCACCCCCACACCCCCCATTTCCCTCTCCCCCACACCCCCTTTCCCTCTTAAACCCACACCCCCTTTTCCCTCTAGACCACACCCCCCTTTCCCTCTCACCCCCAACCCCCCTTTCCCCTCACCGCCACAATCCCCGTTCCCTCTCCCCCCCATACCGCCCTTTGCCTCTCCACCCCCCACACCCCGCTTTACCTCTCCCCCCACACCCTCATTCCCCTCTCCCTCCACACCGCCCTTTCCTTCTGACCCCCACACCCATGTTTCCCTCTCACCCCCACAGCCCCCCATTCCCTCTCCCACCACACCTGCTTTTCCCTCTCCCCCCACACCCTCCTTTCCCTCTCCCCCCCACCCCCCTTTCCATCTCACCGCAACAAACCCCCTTTCCCTCTCCCACCACACTCCTTTTCACTCTCACCCCCACAACCCCTTTCCCTCTCACCCCCCAGCCCGTTTCCCTCTCCCCCCCACAACCCCCTTTACTTCTCACCCCCAGACCCCCCATTCCCAATTCCCCCCTCACCCCCCTTACCCTCTTACCCCCACAGCCCCCTTTCCCTCCCTCCCCCACACCGCCTTCCCCTCTCAATTCCTCACACACCTTTCCCTCTCCCCTCACAACCCACTTTCCCTCTCCCGCAACACTTCCCATTCCCTCTCCCCCCCCCACATGCGCATTTCCCTCTCCCTCACACCCCCATTCCATCTCCCACCTCACCGCCTTTTCCCTCTCCCCCACACCCCCTTTTCCCTCTCACCCACACACACCCTTTTCCCTCTTCCCCTCACACACACTTTCCCTCTCACCTCCACACCCCACTTTCCCTCTCCCCCCACAGCCCCCTTTCCCTCTCACCACCACAACCCTCTTTCCCTCTCCCCCCACGCCCCCATTTCCCGCTCACCACCCCACCCCTTTCACTCTTCCCCCCACACCCCCCTTTCCTTCTCACTCCCAGACCCCCTATTCCCTCTTCCCCCCCTCACCCCGCTTTCCCTCTCTCCCCACAGCCCCCTTTCCCTCTCCCCCCCACACGCCACTTTCCCTCTCCCCACACAACCCCCTTTCCCTCTCATCCCCACACACCCCTTTGCCTCTAACCTCACACCCCCCTTTCCCTCTCCCCACAACAACCCACTTTCCCTCTCCCCCCACATCCCCCTTTCCCTCTCACTCCCCACACCCCCCTTTCCTTCTCCCCCCGACAACCCACTCTCCCTCTCCCGCAACACCCCCCTTTCCATCTCGCCCCCCACACGCCACTTTCCCTCTCGCCCCCACACACCCATTCCCTCACCCACGACACCACCCTTTCGTTCTGACCCACACACCCCTATTTCCTTCTCCCCCACCACACCCCGCTTTCCCTCCTCCCCCCACAGCGCCCTTTCCCTCTCAGCCCCACACCCCCATTTCCCTCTCCCCCACACCTCCCTTTCCCTCTCACACCCACACCCCCTTTCCCTCTCCCCCACACCCCCCCTTTCCCTCTCACACCCACAACCCCTTTTCCCTCTCCCCCACAGCCCCCTTTCCCTCTCCCCCCACACCCGCCATTCCTTCTCACCACCAGACCCCCCTTCCCTCTCCACCCCCACACCCCCGTTTCCCTCTCCTCTCCCCACACCCCCCTTTAACTGTCCCCAGACACCCCCTTTTACCTCTCCCCCCCACGCCCCCTTTTCCCTCTGACCCCCACACTCCCCTTTCCCTCTCACCCCCACACCTCCCTTTCCCTCTCCCCCCACACCTCCCTTTCCATCTCCCGCAACAACCCCCCTTTCCCTCTTCCCCCACAGTCCCCTTTCCCTCTCAACACAACAACCCCAATTCCATTCCCCCCCCACAACCACCTTTCCCTCTCACCCCAGACACCCCATTCCCTCTTCCCCCTCACCCCCTTTCCCTCTTACCCCCACAGCCCACTTTCCCTCTCACCCCCACAGCCCCTTTGCCTCTCCCGCCACAACCCCTTCCCTCTCACACCCACACCCCACTTTCCATCTCCCCCCGCACCCCCCTTTCCCGCTCACCCCCAAACCGCCCTTTCCCTTTCCCCCCGCACCCACCTTTCCCCCCTCCCCCCACACACCCATTTCCCTCTCCCCCCCACACCCCCTTTCCCTATCACCCTCCCACACCTTTGCCTCTCCCCTCACAGCCCACTTTCCCTTTCACCCCAAAACCCCCATTTCCATGCCCCCCACAACCCCCTTTTCCTCTCAAAGCCACACCCACTTTCCCTCTCCCCCACAACCCCCTTTCCCTCTCACCCCCCACCCCCCCTTTCCCTCTCCCCCCCACATCCCCCTTCCTTCTCACCCCTAGACCCCCCATTACCTCTTCCCCTCTTCACCCCCCTTTTCCCTCTTACCCCCACAGCCCACTTTCCCTCTCCCCCCACCCCACTTTCCCTCTCCTCCTACACCGCCCTTTCCCTCTCACCCACACACCCCCTTTCCCTCTCACCCCCAAACTCCCATTTCCCTCTCACCCCCACACCCCACTTTCCATCTCCCGCCACACCCCCTTTCCCTCTCACCCCCAAACCGCCATTCCCCTCTCCCCCACACACCCATTTCCCTCTCCCCCCCACACCCCCTTTCCCTCTCACCCCCCACCCCCTTTTCCCTCTCCCCCCACAGCCCCCTTTCCCTCTCACCCCCCACCACCCCTTTCCCTCTCCCCCCCACATGCCGCTTTCATTCTCACCCCTAGACCCCCCATTCCCTCTTAGCCCCTTCACCCCCCTTTCCCTATTACCCCCACAGCGCACTTTCCCTCTCCCCCCACACCCCACTTTCCCTCTCCCCCCACACCCCCCATTCCCTCTCCCCCCAAACCCCCATTTCCCACTCACCGCCACACCCCTTTCCCTCTCCCCCACACACCCCCTTTCCCTCTCACCCCCACATCCCCCTTTCCCTCTCACCCCCACATCCCCCTTTCCCTCTCACCCCCACATCCCCCTTTCCCCTCACCGCGACAATCCCCCGTTCCCTCTCAGCCCCACACCGCCCTTTCCCTCCCCCCCACACCCCGCTTTCCCTCTCCCCCACACCCTCATTTCCCTTTCCCCCCTCACCGCCCTTTCCCTCTGACCCCCACACCCATGTTTCACTCTGACCCCCACCCCCCATTTCCCTCTCATCCCCACACCCCCATTCCCTCTCCCACCACACCCGCTTTTCCCTCTCCCCCCACACCCTCCTTTCCCTCCCCCGCACACCCCCCTTTCCCTCTCACCCCGACACCCCCGTTCCCTCTCCCCCACATCCCCCTTTCCATTTCTCCCCGCACCCCGCTTTCCCTCTCACCCCCACACCCCCCTATCGCTCCCCCCCCACACCCCTTTTCCCTCCCCCCCCGCACCACCCGTTCCCTCTCCCCCGCACCTCCTTTACCTCTCACCCCCCACCCCTCCATTTGCCTCTCACCCACACACCCCCTTTTCCCTCTCCCCCTCACACACTCTTTCCCTCTCACCTCCACACCCCACTTTCCCTCTCCCCCCACAGCCCCCTTTCCCTCTCACCACCACAACCCTCTTTCCCTCTCCCACCACGCCCCCCTTTCCCGCTCACCCCCCCCACCACTTTCACTCTTCCCCCCATATCCCCCTTTCCTTCTCACTCCCAGACCCCCTATTCCCTCTTCCCCCCATACCCCACTTCCCCTCTCCGCACACAACCCCCTTTCCCTCTCATCCCCACACACCCCTTTGCCTCTAACCCCACACCCCCCTTTCCCTCTCCCCACAACACCCCACTTTCCCTCTCCCACCACACCCCCCTTTCACTCACACTCACCACACCCCCCTTTCCTTCTCCCCCCGACAACCCACTCTCCCTCTCCCGCAACACCCCCCCTTTCCATCTCGCCCCACACACGCCACTTTCTCTCTCCCCCCCACACACCCATTCCCTCACCCACGACACCACCCTTTCGGTCTGACCCACACACCCCTATTTCCTTCTCCCCCACCACACCCCGCTTTCCCTCTTCCCCCCACAGGGCCCTTTCCCTCTCATCCCCACACCCCCTTTCCCATTCACCCCCACATCCCCCATTTCCCTCACAGCCCCACACCCCCATTTCACTCTCCCCCACACCCTCCCTTTCGCTCTCACACCCACACCCCATTTTCCCTCTCCCCCGCAGCCCCCTTTCCCTCTCCCCACCGCACCCGCCGTTCCTTCTCACCACCAGACCCCCCTTTCCCTCTCCCCCAACACCTCCCTTTCCATCTCCCGCAACAACCCCACTTTCCCTCTTCCCCCACACCCCCCTTTCCCTCTCCCCCCCACACACCCATTCCCTCACCCAACACACCTCATTTTCCCTCTCCCCCACCACACCCCGCTTTCCCTCTCCCCCCACACCCCACATTTCCTTCTCACCCCCACACCCCCATTTCCCTCTCCCCCACACCTCCCTTTCCCTCTCACACCCACACCCCCTTTCCCTCTCCCCCACACCCCCCCTTTCCCTCTCACCCCCACACCCCCTTTTCCCTCTCCCCCACACCCCCCTTTCCCTCTACCCCCTACACCCGCCATTCCTTCTCACCACCAGACCCCCCTTTCGCTCTCCACCCCCACACCCCCGTTTCCCACTCCTCTCCCCACACCCTCCTTTAACTCTCCGGCCCAGACCCCCTTTTCCCTCTCCCCCCCACGACCCCTTTTCCCTCTGACTCCCACACTCCCCTTTTCCTCTCCCCCCACACCTCTCTTCCCATCTCCCGCAACAACCCCCCTTTCCCTCTTCCCCCACAGTCCCCTTTCCCTCTCAACCCAACACCCCCAGTTCCATTCCCCCCCACAACCACCTTTCCCTCTCAACCCCAGACACACCCTTCCCTCTTCCCCCCCTCACCCCCCTTCCCGTCTTACCCCCACAGCCCACTTTCCCTGTCACCCCCACAGCCCCTTTCCCTCTCCCCCACACCTCCTTTCCCTCTCACCCCCCACACCCACCTTTCCCTCTCACCTGCACACCCCCTTTCCCTCTCACCTCCACACCCCCTTTCCCTCTCACCCTCACACCACGATTTTGCTCTCAGCCCCACAGCCCCCTTTCCCTCTCCCCCCACACTCACCTTTCCCTCTCACCCCCACACCCCCCTTTCCCACTCACCCACACACCCCCCCGTCCCTCTCTCCCCCCGTACCGCCCTTTGGCTTCCCCCCACACCCCCCTTTCCCTCTCCCCCCCACAACCCACTCTCCCTCTCCCGCAACACCCCCTTTCCCTCTCCCTCCCCACACGCCCCTTTTCCCTCTCCCCGCACACCCCCCTTTCCATCTGAACCACACACCCCCATTTCCCTCCCCCCGCCCCACACCCCGCTTTCCATCTCCCCCCACACAGCCCTTTCCGACTCACCCCCACACCCCCGTTTCCCCTTCACCCCACACCCCCCATTTCCCTCTCCCCCACACCCCCTTTCCCTCTAACCCCCACACCCTCTTTTCCCTCTCACCCCCAGCCCCCTTTCCCCTCACCGCCACAATCCCCCGTTCCCTCTCCCCCCCCATACGGCCCTTTGCCTCTCCCCCCAAACCCCGCTTTACCTCTCCCCCCACACAGCCCTTTCCGACTCACCCCCACACCCCCGTTTCCCTCTCACCCCCACACTCCCCATTTCCCTCTCCCCCACACCCCCTTTCCCTCTAACCCCCACACCCCCTTTTCCCTCTCAACACCACCCCCCCTTTCCCCTCACCGCCACAATCCCCCGTTCCCTCTCCCCCCCATACCGCCCTTTGCCTCTCCTCCCCCCACACCCCGTTTTCCCTCTCCCCCACAACCTCATTTCCCTTTCCCCCCACACCGCCCTTTCCCTCTGACCCCCACACCCATGTTTCCCTCTGACCCCCAACCCTCCTTTCCCTCTCACCCCCACACCCCCATTCCCTCTCCCACCACACCCGCTTTTCCCTCTCCCCCCACACCCTCCTTTCCCTCCCCCGCACACCCCCCTTTCCCTCTCACCCCGACACCCCCGTTCCCTCTCCCCCACATCCCGCTTTCCATTTCTCCCCGCACCCCGCTTTCCCTCTCACCCCCACACCCCCCTATCGCTCGCCCCCCACAGCCCTTTTCCCTCTCACCCCCACACCGCCCGTTCCCTCTCCCCCGCACCTCCTTTCCCTCTCACCCCCCACACCTCCATTTGCCTCTCACCCACACACCCCCTTTTCCCTCTCCCCCTCACACACAATTTCCCTCTCACCTCCACACCCCACTTTCCCTCTCCCCCCACAGCCCCCTTTCCCTCTCCCCCCCACATCCCCCTTTCGGTCTCACCCCTAGACCCCCCATTCCCTCTTCACCCCTTAACTCCCCTTTCCCTCTTACCCCCACAGCCCACTTTCCCTCTCCCCCCCACCCCACTTTCCCTCTCCCCCCACACTCCCCTTTCCCTCTCACCCACACACCCCCTTTCCCTCTCCCCCCCAAACCCCCATTTCCCTCTCACCGCCACAACCCCATTCCCTCTTCCCACACACCCCCTTTAGCTCTCACCCCCAAATCCCCCTTTCCCTCTCACCCCCACATCCCCCTTTCCTCTCACCGCCACAATCCCCCGTTCCCTCTTCCCCCCACCCCCCCTTTCCCTCTCCCCCCCAAAACCCCGCTTTCCCTCTCCCCCCACACCCTCATTTCCCTCTCCCCCCACACCGCACTTTCCCTCTGACCCCCACACCCATGTTTCCCTCTCACCACCACCCCCCTTTCCCTCTCACCCCCACACCCCCATTCCCTCTCCCACCACACCCGCTTTACCCTCTCCCCCACACCCTCCTTTCCTTCTCCTCCCCAACACCCCCCTTTCCCTCTCACCCCGACTCCCCCCTTTCCCTCTCCCCCACATTCCCCTTTCCATTTCTCCCCGCACACCGCTTTCCCTCTCACCCCCACACCCCCTATCCCTCGCCCCGCCACACCCCTTTTCCCACTCACCCCCACACCGCCCTTTCCCTCTCCCCCGCACCTTCGTTCCCTCTCACCCCCTACACCCTCATTTGGCTCTCACCCACACACCCCCTTTTCCCTCTCCCCCTCACACAAACTTTCCCTCTAACCTCCACACAACACTTTCCCTCTACCCCCACAGCCCGCTTTCCCTCTCACCACCACAATCCTCTTTCTCTCTCCCCCACGCCCCCCTTTCCCGCTCACCCCCCACCCCTTTCACTCTTCCCCCCACACCCCCCTTTCCTTCTCACTCCCAGAACCCCTATTCCCTCTCCACCCCCTTACCCCACTTTCCCTCTCACCCCCACAGCCCCCTTTGCCTCTCCCCCCCACACCCCACTTTCCCTCTCCCCACACAACCCCCTTTCCCTCTCATCCCCACACACCCCGTTGCCTCTAACACCCACACCCCACTTTCCCTCTCCCCCCACACCCCCCTTTCCCTCTCAGTCCCCACACCCCCCTTTCCTTCTCCCCCCGACAACCCACTCTCTCTCTCCCGCAACACCCCCCTTCCCATCTCGCCCCCCACACGCCCCTTTCCCTCTCCCCCACACCCCCTTTCCCTCTAACCCCCACACCCCCTTTTCCCTCTCACCCCCACCCCCCCTTTCCCTCACCGCCACAATCCCCCGTTCCCTCTCCTCCCCATACAGCCTTTTGCCTCCCCCTCCCACACCCCGCTTTACCTCTCCCCCACACCCTCATTCCCCTCTCCCCCCACACCGCCCCTTTCCCACTTACCCCCACACCCCCATTCCCTCTCCCACCACACCCGCTTTTCCCTCTCCCCCCACAACCTCCTTTCCCTCTCCCGCCCACACCCCCTTTCCCTCTCACACCGACACCCCCCCTTTCCCTATCCCCCACATCCCCCTTCCATTTCTCCCCGCTCCCCCTTTCCCTCTCACCCCCACTCCCCCCTATCGCTCGCCCCCCTCACCCCTTTTCCCTCTCACACCCACATCTCCCTTTCCCTCTCCCCCGCACCTCCTTGCCCTCTCACACCCCACACCCGCATTTGCCTCTCACCCACACGCCCCCTTTTCCCTCTCCCCCTCACACACACTTTCCCTCTCACCTCCACACCCCACTTTCCCTCTCCCCCCACAGCCCCCTTTCCCTCTCACCACCACAACCCTCTTTCCCTCTCCCCCCACGCCCCCCTATCCCGCTCACCCCCCCCACCCCTATTCCCTCTTCCCCCCCTCACCCCTCTTTCCCTCTCACCCCCACAGCCCCCTTTCCCTCTTCCCCCCACACCGCACTTTCCCTCTCCCCACACAACCCCCTTTCCCTCTCATCCCCACTCACCCCTTTGCCTCTAACCCCACACCCCCCCCTTCGCTCTCCGCACAACACCCCACTTTCCCTCTCCCCCCACACCCCCCTTTCCCTCTCACTCCCAACACCCCCCTTTCCTTCTCCCCCCGACAACCCACTCTCCCTCTCCCGCAACACCCCCCCTTTCCATCTCGCCCCCCACACGCCACTTTCCCTCTCCCCCCGACACACCCATTCCCTCACCCACGACACCACCCTTTCGGTCTGACCCACACACCCCTATTTCCTCCTCCCCCACCACACCCCGCTTTCCCTCTTCCCTCCGCAGCGCCCTTTCCCTCTCACCCCCACACCCCCTTTCCCATTCAACCCCACATCCCCCATTTCCCTCTCAGCACCACAAACCTTTTCCCTCTCACCCCCCCACCCCCCTTTCCCTCTCCCCCCACAGCCCCCTTTCCCATTCACCCGCAAACCCCCATTTCCATTCCCCCCCACAACCCCCTTTCCCTCTCAACCCCACACCCACTTTCCCTCTCCCCCACAGCCCCCTTTCCCTCTCACCCACCACCCCCCTTTCCCTCTCCCCCCCACATCCCCCTTTCGTTCTCACCCCTAGACCCCCCATTCCCTCTTCACCCCTTAACTCCCCTTTCCCTCTCCCCCCCAAACCCCCATTTCCCTCTCACCGCCACAACCCCATTCCCTCTTCCCCCACACCCCGTTTAGCTCTCACCCCCAAATCCCCCTTTCCCTCTCACCCCCACATCCCCCTTTCCTCTCACCGCCACAATCCCCCGTTCCCTCTTCCCCCCACGCCCCCCTTTCCCTCTCACCCCCCCCACCCCTTTCACTCTTCCCCCCACACCCCCCTTTCCTTCTCACTCCCAGATCCCCTATTCCCTCTCCCCCCCCCCTCACCCCACTTTCCCTCTCACACCCACAGCCCCCTTTGCCTCTCCCCTCCACACCCCACTTTCCCTCTCCCCACACAACCCCCTTTCCCTCTCATCCCCACACACCCCTTTGCCTCTAACCCCCACACCCCACTTTCCCTCTCACTCCCCACACCCCCTTTCCTTCTCCCCCCGACAACCCAGTCTCTCTCTCCCTCAACACCCCCCTTCCCATCTCGCACCCCACACTCCCCTTTCCCTCTCCCCCCACACACCCATTCCCTCACCCACCACACCCCCTTTTCGCTCTCCCCGCACACCCCCCTTTCCCTCTCCCCCCCACACACCCATTTCCCTCACCCACCACACGCCTTTTCCCTCTCCCCCACCACACCCCGCTTTCCCTCTACGCCCCCACACCGCCCTTGCCCTCTCACCCCCACACCCCCGTTTCCCATTCACCCCCCATTTCCCTCTAACCCCCACACCCCCATTTCCCTCTCCCCCACACCTCCCATTCCCTCTCAAACCCACACCCCCTTTCCCTCTCCCCACACCCCCCTTTCCCCCTAACCCCCACACCCCCTATTCCCTCTCCCCCCTTTCCCTCGCCACGCCCACACCCCCTTTTCCCTCTCCCCCCCACGACCCCTTTTCCCTCTGATCCCGACACTCCCCTTTCCCTCTCACCCCCAGACACCCCATTCCCTCTTCCCCCCTCACCCCCCTTTCCCTCTTACCCCCACAGCCCACTTTCCCTGTCAACCCCACAGCCCCTTTCCCTCTCCCCCCACATCCCCTTTCCCTCTCACCTCCACAGCCCCTTTCCCTCTCACCCTCACACCACCATTTTGCTCTCACCCCCACAGCCCTCTTTCCCTCTCCCCCCGCACTCACCTTTCCCTATCACCCCCACACCCCCCTTTCCCACTCACCCCCACACCCCCCCTTCCCTCTCTCTCCCCGTACCGCCCTTTGCCTCCCCCCCACACCCCCTTTCCCTCTAGCCCCCACCACAACCCACTCTCCCTCTCCCGCAACACCCCCTTTCCCTCACCGTCCCCACACGCCCCTTTCCCTCTCCCCCACACCCCCATTCCATCTCCCACAACACCCCCTTTTCCCTCTCCCCCCACACCCCCCATTCCGTCTGAGCCACACACCCCCATTTCCCTCTCCCCGCCCCACACCCCGCTTTCCCTCTCCCCCCACACAGCCCTTTCCTCCTCACCCCCACACCCCCGTTTCCCTCTCACCCCCACACCCCCCATTTCCCTCTCCCCCACACCCCCTTTCCCTCTTAACCCCACACCCCCTTTTCCCTCTCCACCACACCCCCCTTTCCCTCTCACCCCCACCCCCCCTTACCCCTCACCGCCACAATCCCCGTTCCCTCCCCCCCCACCACCTCCACCCCCCCCAGCACCACCACCCCCAACCCCCCACCACCCCACCCCCCCACCACCTCCACCCCCCCCACCATCCTCCCCCCCACCACCACCACAACCCCCCACCACCCCCCCCAACCCACCCCACCACTAACCACCCCC
>NW_027593930.1:0-24738 GCF_964213995.1 Mustelus asterias | reverse complement strand
TGTTTCTCTCTCTCTCTCTCTGTAATTGTTTGTTATTGTTCTCTGTCTCTCTCTCTCTCTCTGTAATTGTTTGTTATTGTTCTCTCTCTCTCTCTGTAATGGTTTGTTATTGTTCTCTCTCTCTCTCTCTCTGTAATTGTTTGTTATTGTTCTCTGTCTCTCTCTCTCTCTCTGTAATTGTTTGTTATTGTTCTCTCTCTCTCTCTGTAATTGTTTGTTATTGTTCTCTCTCTCTCTCTCTGTAATTGTTTGTTATTGTTCTCTCTCTCTCTCTCTCTGTAATTGTTTGTTATTGTTCTCTCTCTCTCTCTCTCTGTAATTGTTTGTTATTGTTCTCTCTCTCTCTCTCTCTGTAATTGTTTGTTATTGTTCTCTCTCTCTCTCTGTAATTGTTTGTTATTGTTCTCTCTCTCTCTCTCTCTGTAATTGTTTGTTATTGTTCTCTCTCTCTCTCTCTGTAATTGTTTGTTATTGTTCTCTCTCTCTCTCTCTCTCTGTAATTGTTTGTTATTGTCCTTCTCTCTCTCTCTGTAATTGTTTGTTATTGTTCTCTCTCTCTCTCTCTCTGTAATTGTTTGTTATTGTTCTCTCTCTCTCTCTCTCTGTAATTGTTTGTTATTGTTCTCTCTCTCTCTCTCTGTAATTGTTTGTTATTGTTCTCTCTCTCTCTCTGTAATTGTTTGTTATTGTCTCTC
Organism: Mustelus asterias; assembly: GCF_964213995.1. NCBI lineage: Eukaryota > Metazoa > Chordata > Chondrichthyes > Carcharhiniformes > Triakidae > Mustelus > Mustelus asterias. The sequence goes on along the minus strand of NW_027593930.1, from coordinate 24,043 downwards.
TCTCTCTCTCTCTGTAATTGTTTGTTATTGTTCTCTCTCTCTCTCTCTCTGTAATTGTTTGTTATTGTTCTCTCTCTCTCTGTAATTGTTTGTTATTGTTCTCTCTCTCTCTCTCTGTAATTGTTTGTTATTGCTCTCTCTCTCTCTCTCTCTGTAATTGTTTGTTATTGTTCTCTCTCTCTCTCTCTGTAATTGTTTGTATTGTCTCTCTCTCTCTCTGTAATTGTTTGTTATTGCACTCTCTCTCTCTCTGTAATTGTTTGTTATTGCTCTCTCTCTCTCTCTCTCTGTCATTGTTTGTTATTGCTCTCTCTCTCTCTCTCTGTAATTGTTTGTTATTGTTCTCTCTCTCTCTGTAATTGTTTGTTATTGTTCTCTCTCTCTCTCTTCTCTGTAATTCTTTGTTATTGCTCTCTCTCTCTCTGTAATTGTTTGTTATTGCTCTCTCTCTCTCTCTCTGTAATTGTCTGTTATTGTTCTCTCTCTCTCTGTAATTGTTTGTTATTGCTCTCTCTCTCTCTCTCTGTAATTGTTTGTTATTGTTCTCTCTCTCTCTCTCTCTGTAATTGTTTGTTATTGTTCTCTCTCTCTCTCTCTGTAATTGTTTGTTATTGCTCTCTCTCTCTCTCTCTCTGTAATTGTTTGTTATTGTTCTCTCTCTCTCTGTAATTGTTTGTTACTGCTCTCTCTCTCTCTGTAATTGTTTGTTATTGTTCTCTCTCTCTCTCTGTAATTGTTTGTTATTGTTCTCTCTCTCTCTCTGTAATTGTTTGTTATTGTTCTCTCTCTCTCTCTGTAATTGTTTGTTATTGTTCTCTCTCTCTCTCTCTCTGTAATTGTTTGTTATTGCTCTCTCTCTCTCTCTCTGTAACTGTTTGTTATTGTTCTCTCTCTCTCTCTCTGTAATTGTTTGTTATTGTTCTCTGTCTCTCTCTCTCTCTCTGTAATTGTTTGTTATTGTTCTCTCTCTCTCTCTCTGTAATTGTTTGTTATTGTTCTCTCTCTCTCTCTGTAATTGTTTGTTATTGTTCTCTCTCTCTCTCTCTCTGTAATTGTTTGTTATTGCTCTCTCTCTCTCTCTCTGTAACTGTTTGTTATTGTTCTCTCTCTCTCTCTGTAATTGTTTGTTATTGTTCTCTCTCTCTCTCTCTCTGTAGTTGTTTGTTATTGCTCTCTCTCTCTCTCTCTGTAACTGTTTGTTATTGTTCTCTCTCTCTCTCTCTCTGTAATTGTTTGTTATTGTTCTCTGTCTCTCTCTCTCTCTCTGTAATTGTTTGTTATTGTTCTCTCTCTCTCTCTCTCTGTAATTGTTTGTTATTGTTCTCTCTCTCTCTCTCTCTGTAATGGTTTGTTATTGTTCTCTCTCTCTCTCTCTCTGTAATTGTTTGTTATTGTTCCCTCTCTCTCTCTCTCTGTAATTGTTTGTTATTGTTCTCTCTCTCTCTCTCTCTGTAATTGTTTGTTATTGTTCTCTCTCTCTCTCTCTCTGTAATGGTTTGTTATTGTTCTCTCTCTCTCTCTCTCTGTAATTGTTTGTTATTGTTCCCTCTCTCTCTCTCTCTGTAATTGTTTGTTATTGTTCTCTCTCTCTCTCTGTAATTGTTTGTTATTGTTCTCTCTCTCTCTCTGTAATAGTTTGTTATTGTTCTCTCTCTCTCTCTGTAATTGTTTGTTATTGTTCTCTCTCTCTCTCTCTCTCTGTAATTGTTTGTTATTGTTCTCTCTCTCTCTCTCTCTGTAATTGTTTGTTATTGTTCTCTCTCTCTCTCTGTAATTGTTTGTTATTGTTCTCTCTCTCTCTCTCTCTGTAATTGTTTGTTATTGTTCTCTCTCTCTCTCTGTTATTGTTTGTTATTGTTCTCTCTCTCTCTCTCTCTGTAATTGTTTGTTATTGTTCTCTCTCTGTAATTGTTTGTTATTGTCTCTCTCTCTCTCTCTCTGTAATTGTTTGTTATTGTTCTCTCTCTCTCTCTCTCTGTAATTGTTTGTTATTGTTCTCTCTCTCTCTCTGTAATTGTTTGTTATTGTTCTCTCTCTCTCTCTCTCTGTAATTGTTTGTTATTGTTCTCTCTCTCTCTCTGTTATTGTTTGTTATTGTTCTCTCTCTCTCTCTCTCTGTAATTGTTTGTTATTGTTCTCTCTCTGTAATTGTTTGTTATTGTTCTCTCTCTCTCTCTCTCTGTAATTGTTTGTTATTGTTCTCTCTCTCTCTCCGTAATTGTTTGTTATTGTTCTCTCTCTGTAATTGTTTGTTATTGTTCTCTCTCTCTCTGTAATTGTTTGTTATTGCTCTCTCTCTCTCTGTAATTGTTTGTTATTGTTCTCTCTCTCTCTCTCTGTAATTGTTTGTTATTGCTCTCTCTCTCTCTGTAATTGTTTGTTATTGTTCTCTCTCTCTCTCTCTGTAATTGTTTGTTATTGTTCTCTCTCTCTCTCTCTGTAATTGTTTGTTATTGCTCTCTCTCTCTCTCTCTGTAATTGTTTGTTATTGCTCTCTCTCTCTCTCTCTGTAATTGTTTGTTATTGCTCTCTCTCTCTCTCTGTAATTGTTTGTTATTGTTCTCTCTCTCTCTCTCTCTGTAATTGTTTGTTATTGTTCTCTCTCTCTCTCTCTGTAATTGTTTGTTATTGCTCTCTCTCTCTGTAATTGTTTGTTATTGTTCTCTCTCTCTCTCTGTAATTATTTGTTATTGTTCTCTCTCTCTCTCTCTGTAATTGTTTGTTATTGCTCTCTCTCTCTGTAATTGTTTGTTATTGTTCTCTCTCTCTCTCTCTCTGTAATTATTTGTTATTGTTCTCTCTCTCTCTCTCTGTAATTGTTTGTTATTGCTCTCTCTCTCTCTCTGTAATTGTTTGTTATTGTTCTCTCTCTCTCTCTCTCTGTAATTGTTTGTTATTGTTCTCTCTCTCTCTCTCTGTAATTGTTTGTTATTGCTCTCTCTCTCTCTGTAATTGTTTGTTATTGTTCTCTCTCTCTCTCTCTCTGTAATTGTTTCTTATTGTTCTCTCTCTCTCTGTAATTGTTTGTTATTGTTCTCTCTCTCTCTCTCTGTAATTGTTTGTTATTGCTCTCTCTCTCTCTCTCTCTGTAATTGTTTGTTATTGTTCTCTCTCTCTCTCTCTCTGTAATTGTTTGTTATTGTCTCTCTCTCTCTCTCTCTGTAAATGTTTGTTATTGTTCTCTCTCTCTCTCTCTGTAATTGTTTGTTATTGTTCTCTCTCTCTCTCTCTCTGTAATTGTTTGTTATTGTTCTCTCTCTCTCTCTGTAATTGTTTGTTATTGTTCTCTCTCTCTCTCTGTAATTGTTTGTTATTGTTCTCTCTCTCTCTCTCTCTGTAATTGTTTGTTATTGCTCTCTCTCTCTCTCTCTCTCTGTAATTGTTTGTTATTGTTCTCTCTCTCTCTCTGTAATTGTTTGTTATTGTTCTCTCTCTCTCTCTGTAATTGTTTGTTATTGTTCTCTCTCTCTCTCTCTCTGTAATTGTTTGTTATTGCTCTCTCTCTCTCTCTCTGTAACTGTTTGTTATTGTTCTCTCTCTCTCTCTGTAATTGTTTGTTATTGTTCTCTGTCTCTCTCTCTCTCTCTGTAATTGTTTGTTATTGTTCTCTCTCTCTCTCTCTCTGTAATTGTTTGTTATTGTTCTCTGTCTCTCTCTCTCTCTCTGTAATTGTTTGTTATTGTTCTCTCTCTCTCTCTGTAATGGTTTGTTATTGTTCTCTCTCTCTCTCTCTCTGTAATTGTTTGTTATTGTTCCCTCTCTCTCTCTCTCTGTAATTGTTTGTTATTGTTCTCTCTCTCTCTCTGTAATTGTTTGTTATTGTTCTCTCTCTCTCTCTGTAATTGTTTGTTATTGTTCTCTCTCTCTCTCTCTCTGTAATTGTTTGTTATTGTTCTCTCTCTCTCTCTCTCTGTAATTGTTTGTTATTGTTCTCTCTCTCTCTCTCTCTGTAATTGTTTGTTATTGTTCTCTCTCTCTCTCTGTAATTGTTTGTTATTGTTCTCTCTCTCTCTCTCTCTGTAATTGTTTGTTATTGTTCTCTCTCTCTCTCTGTTATTGTTTGTTATTGTTCTCTCTCTCTCTCTCTCTCTCTGTAATTGTTTGTTATTGTTCTCTCTCTGTAATTGTTTGTTATTGTTCTCTCTCTCTCTCTCTCTGTAATTGTTTGTTATTGTTCTCTCTCTCTCTCCGTAATTGTTTGTTATTGTTCTCTCTCTCTCTCTCTCTGTAATTGTTTGTTATTGTTCTCTCTCTCTCTCTGTAATTGTTTGTTCTCTCTCTCTCTCTCTCTCTGTAATTGTTTGTTATTGCTCTCTCTCTCTCTCTCTCTCTGTAATTGTTTGTTATTGTTCTCTCTCTCTCTGTAATTGTTTGTTATTGTTCTCTCTCTCTCTCTCTGTAATTGTTTGTTATTGCTCTCTCTCTCTCTCTCTGTAATTGTTTGTTATTGTTCTCTCTCTCTCTCTCTGTAAATGTTTGTTATTGTTCTCTCTCTCTCTGTAATTGTTTGTTATTGCACTCTCTCTCTCTGTAATTGTTTGTTATTGCTCTCTCTCTCTCTCTCTCTGTCATTGTGTTGTTATTGCTCTCTCTCTCTCTCTCTGTAATTGTTTGTTATTGTTCTCTCTCTCTGTCTGTAATTGTTTGTTATTGTTCTCTCTCTCTCTATCTCTGTAATTCTTTGTTATTGCTCTCTCTCTCTCTGTAATTGTTTGTTATTGCTCTCTCTCTCTCTCTCTGTAATTGTTTGTTATTGTTCTCTCTCTCTCTGTAATTGTTTGTTATTGCTCTCTCTCTCTCTCTCTGTAATTGTTTGTTATTGTTCTCTCTCTCTCTCTCTCTGTAATTGTTTGTTATTGTTCTCTCTCTCTCTCTCTGTAATTGTTTGTTATTGCTCTCTCTCTCTCTCTCTCTCTGTAATTGTTTGTTATTGTTCTCTCTCTCTCTGTAATTGTTTGTTACTGCTCTCTCTCTCTCTGTAATTGTTTGTTATTGTTCTCTCTCTCTCTCTGTAATTGTTTGTTATTGTTCTCTCTCTCTCTCTGTAATTGTTTGTTATTGTTCTCTCTCTCTCTCTGTAATTGTTTGTTATTGTTCTCTCTCTCTCTCTCTCTGTAATTGTTTGTTATTGCTCTCTCTCTCTCTCTCTGTAACTGTTTGTTATTGTTCTCTCTCTCTCTCTGTAATTGTTTGTTATTGTTCTCTGTCTCTCTCTCTCTCTCTGTAATTGTTTGTTATTGTTCTCTCTCTCTCTCTCTCTGTAATTGTTTGTTATTGTTCTCTGTCTCTCTCTCTCTCTCTGTAATTGTTTGTTATTGTTCTCTCTCTCTCTCTGTAATGGTTTGTTATTGTTCTCTCTCTCTCTCTCTCTGTAATTGTTTGTTATTGTTCCCTCTCTCTCTCTCTCTGTAATTGTTTGTTATTGTTCTCTCTCTCTCTCTGTAATTGTTTGTTATTGTTCTCTCTCTCTCTCTGTAATTGTTTGTTATTGTTCTCTCTCTCTCTCTCTCTGTAATTGTTTGTTATTGTTCTCTCTCTCTCTCTCTCTCTGTAATTGTTTGTTATTGTTCTCTCTCTCTCTCTCTCTGTAATTGTTTGTTATTGTTCTCTCTCTCTCTCTGTAATTGTTTGTTATTGTTCTCTCTCTCTCTCTCTGTAATTGTTTGTTATTGTTCTCTCTCTCTCTCTGTTATTGTTTGTTATTGTTCTCTCTCTCTCTCTCTCTCTCTGTAATTGTTTGTTATTGTTCTCTCTCTGTAATTGTTTGTTATTGTTCTCTCTCTCTCTCTCTCTGTAATTGTTTGTTATTGTTCTCTCTCTCTCTCCGTAATTGTTTGTTATTGTTCTCTCTCTCTCTCTCTCTGTAATTGTTTGTTATTGTTCTCTCTCTCTCTCTGTAATTGTTTGTTCTCTCTCTCTCTCTCTCTCTGTAATTGTTTGTTATTGCTCTCTCTCTCTCTCTCTCTGTAATTGTTTGTTATTGTTCTCTCTCTCTCTGTAATTGTTTGTTATTGTTCTCTCTCTCTCTCTCTGTAATTGTTTGTTATTGCTCTCTCTCTCTCTCTCTCTGTAATTGTTTGTTATTGTTCTCTCTCTCTCTCTCTGTAAATGTTTGTTATTGTTCTCTCTCTCTCTGTAATTGTTTGTTATTGCACTCTCTCTCTCTGTAATTGTTTGTTATTGCTCTCTCTCTCTCTCTCTCTGTCATTGTGTTGTTATTGCTCTCTCTCTCTCTCTCTGTAATTGTTTGTTATTGTTCTCTCTCTCTCTCTGTAATTGTTTGTTATTGTTCTCTCTCTCTCTATCTCTGTAATTCTTTGTTATTGCTCTCTCTCTCTCTGTAATTGTTTGTTATTGCTCTCTCTCTCTCTCTCTGTAATTGTTTGTTATTTTTCTCTCTCTCTCTGTAATTGTTTGTTATTGCTCTCTCTCTCTCTCTCTGTAATTGTTTGTTATTGTTCTCTCTCTCTCTCTCTGTAATTGTTTGTTATTGTTCTCTCTCTCTCTCTCTGTAATTGTTTGTTATTGCTCTCTCTCTCTCTCTCTCTCTCTGTAATTGTTTGTTATTGTTCTCTCTCTCTCTGTAATTGTTTGTTACTGCTCTCTCTCTCTCTGTAATTGTTTGTTATTGTTCTCTCTCTCTCTCTGTAATTGTTTGTTATTGTTCTCTCTCTCTCTCTCTCTGTAATTGTTTGTTATTGTTCTCTCTCTCTCTCTGTAATTGTTTGTTATTGTTCTCTCTCTCTCTCTCTCTGTAATTGTTTGTTATTGTTCTCTCTCTCTCTCTGTAATTGTTTGTTATTGTTCTCTCTCTCTCTCTCTGTAATTGTTTGTTATTGCTCTCTCTCTCTCTGTAATTGTTTGTTATTGTTCTCTCCCTCACTCTATAATTGTTTGTTATTGCTCTCTCTCTCTCTCTCTGTAATTGTTTGTTATTGATCTCTCTCTCTCTCTCTGTAATTGTTTGTTATTGCTCTCTCTCTCTCTGTAATTGTTTGTTATTGCTCTCTCTCTCTCTCTCTCTGTAATTGTTTGTTATTGTTCTCTCTCTCTCTCTCTCTGTAATTGTTTGTTATTGCTCTCTCTCTCTCTCTGTAATTGTTTGTTATTGCTCTCTCTCTCTCTCTCTGTAATTGTTTGTTATTGTTCTCTCTCTCTCTCTCTCTCTGTAATTGTTTGTTATTCCTCTCTCTCTCTCTCTCTCTCTCTGTAATTGTTTGTTATTGTTCTCTCTCTCTCTCTCTCTCTGTAATTGTTTGTTATTGCTCTCTCTCTCTAAATCTGTAATTCTTTGTTATTGCTCTCTCTCTCTCTGTAATTGTTTGTTATTGCTCTCTCTCTCTCTCTGTAATTGTTTGTTATTGTTCTCTCTCTCTCTGTAATTGTTTGTTATTGTTCTCTCTCTCTCTGTAATTGTTTGTTATTGCTCTCTCTCTCTCTGTCATTGTTTGTTATTGTTCTCTCTCTCTCTCTCTGTAATTGTTTGTTATTGCTCTCTCTCTCTCTCTCTGTAATTGTTTGTTATTGTTCTCTCTCTCTCTGTAATTGTTTGTTATTGTTCTCTCTCTCTCTCTCTGCAATTGTTTGTTATTGCTCTCTCTCTCTCTCTCTCTGTAATTGTTTGTTATTGTTCTCTCTCTCTCTCTCTCTGTAATTGTTTGTTATTGTTCTCTCTCTCTCTCTCTGTAATTGTTTGTTATTGCTCTCTCTCTCTCTGTAATTGTTTGTTATTGTTCTCTCTCTCTCTCTCTGTAATTATTTGTTATTGTTCTCTCTCTCTCTCTCTCTGTAATTATTTGTTATTGTTCTCTCTCTCTCTCTCTCTGTAATTGTTTGTTATTGCTCTCTCTCGCTCTGTAATTGTTTGTTATTGTTCTCTCTCTCTCTCTCTCTGTAATTGTTTGTTATTGTTCTCTCTCTCTCTCTGTAATTGTTTGTTATTGCTCTCTCTCTCTCTGTAATTGTTTGTTATTGTTCTCTCTCTCTCTCTCTCTCTCTCTGTAATTGTTTGTTATTGTTCTCTCTCTCTCTCTCTCTGTAATTGTTTGTTATTGTTCTCTCTCTCTCTCTCTGTAATTGTTTGTTATTGCTCTCTCTCTCTCTCTGTAATTGTTTGTTATTGTTCTCTCTCTCTCTCTCTCTGTAATTGTTTGTTATTGTTCTCTCTCTCTCTCTCTGTAATTGTTTGTTATTGTTCTCTCTCTCTCTCTCTGTAATTGTTTGTTATTGTTCTCTCTCTCTCTCTCTCTCTCTCTGTAATTGTTTGTTATTGTTCTCTCTCTCTCTCTGTAATTGTTTGTTATTGTTCTCTCTCTCTCTCTGTAATTGATTGTTATTGTTCTCTCTCTCTCTCTCTCTGTAATTGTTTGTTATTGCTCTCTCTCTCTCTCTCTCTCTGTAATTGTTTGTTATTGTTCTCTCTCTCTCTCTGCAATTGTTTGTTATTGTTCTCTCTCTCTCTCTGTAATTGGTTGTTATTGTTCTCTCTCTCTCTCTCTGGAATTGTTTGTTATTGCTCTCTCTCTCTCTCTCTGCAACTGTTTGTTATTGTTCTCTCTCTCTCTCTCTCAGTAATTGTTTGTTATTGTTCTCTGTCTCTCTCTCTCTCTCTGTAATTGTTTGTTATTGTTCTCTCTCTCTCTCTCTCTGTAATTGTTTGTTATTGTTCTCTGTCTCTCTCTCTCTCTCTGTAATTGTTTGTTATTGTTCTCTCTCTCTCTCTCTGTAATGGTTTGTTATTGTTCTCTCTCTCTCTCTGTAATTGTTTGTTATTGTTCCCTCTCTCTCTCTCTCTGTAATTGTTTGTTATTGTTCTCTCTCTCTCTCTCTGTAATTGTTTGTTATTGTTCTCTCTCTCTCTCTGTAATTGTTTGTTATTGTTCTCTCTCTCTCTCTCTCTGTAATTGTTTGTTATTGTTCTCTCTCTCTCTCTCTCTCTGTAATTGTTTGTTATTGTTCTCTCTCGCTCTCTCTCTGTAATTGTTTGTTATTGTTCTCTCTCTCTCTCTGTAATTGTTTGTTATTGTTCTCTCTCTCTCTCTCTGTAATTGTTTGTTATTGTTCTCTCTCTCTCTCTGTAATTGTTTGTTATTGTTCTCTCTCTCTCTCTCTCTGTAATTGTTTGTTATTGTTCTCTCTCTCTCTGTAATTGTTTGTTATTGTTCTCTCTCTCTCTCTCTCTGTAATTGTTTGTTATTGTTCTCTCTCTCTCTCTGTAATTGTTTGTTATTGTTCTCTCTCTCTCTCTCTCTCTGTAATTGTTTGTTATTGTTCTCTCTCTCTCTCTCTCTGTAATTGTTTGTTATTGCTCTCTCTCTCACTCTCTCTGTAATTGTTTGTTATTGTTCTCTCTCTCTCTGTAATTGTTTGTTATTGTTCTCTCTCTCTCTCTCTGTAATTGTTTGTTATTGCTCTCTCTCTCTCTCTGTAATTGTTTGTTATTGTTCTCTCTCTCTCTCTCTGTAAATGTTTGTTATTGTTCTCTCTCTCTCTGTAATTGTTTGTTATTGCACTCTCTCTCTCTGTAATTGTTTGTTATTGCTCTCTCTCTCTCTCTCTCTGTCATTGTTTGTTATTGCTCTCTCTCTCTCTCTCTGTAATTGTTTGTTATTGTTCTCTCTCTCTCTCTGTAATTGTTTGTTATTGTTCTCTCTCTCTCTATCTCTGTAATTCTTTGTTATTGCTCTCTCTCTCTCTGTAATTGTTTGTTATTGCTCTCTCTCTCTCTCTGTAATTGTTTGTTATTGTTCTCTCTCTCTCTCTCTGTAATTGTTTGTTATTGCTCTCTCTCTCTCTCTCTGTAATTGTTTGTTATTGTTCTCTCTCTCTCTCTCTCTGTAATTGTTTGTTATTGTTCTCTCTCTCTCTCTCTGTAATTGTTTGTTATTGCTCTCTCCCTCTCTCTCTCTGTAATTGTTTGTTATTGTTCTCTCTCTCTCTCTCTCTGTAATTGTTTGTTATTGTTCTCTCTCTCTCTCTCTGTAATTGTTTGTTATTGCTCTCTCTCTCTCTCTCTGTAATTGTTTGTTATTGTTCTCTCCCTCACTCTGTAATTGTTTGTTATTGCTCTCTCTCTCTCTCTCTGTAATTGTTTGTTATTGCTCTCTCTCTCTCTCTCTCTGTAATTGTTTGTTATTGTTCTCTCTCTCTCTCTCTGTAATTGTTTGTTATTGTTCTCTCTCTCTCTCTCTGTAATTGTTTGTTATTGTTCTCTCTCTCTCTGTAATTGTTTGTTATTGTTCTCTCTCTCTCTCTGTAATTGTTTGTTATTGCTCTCTCTCTCTCTGTAATTGTTTGTTATTGTTCTCTCTCTCTCTCTCTCTCTGTAATTGTTTGTTATTGTTCTCTCTCTCTCTCTCTCTCTCTGTAATTGTTTGTTATTGTTCTATCTCTCTCTCTGTAATTGTTTGTTATTGTTCTCTCTCTCTCTCTCTGTAATTGTTTGTTATTGTTCTCTCTCTCTCTCTCTCTCTGTAATTGTTTGTTATTGTTCTCTCTCTCTCTCTGTAATTGTTTGTTATTGTTCTCTCTCTCTCTCTCTCTGTAATTGTTTGTTATTGCACTCTCTCTCTCTGTAATTGTTTGTTATTGCTCTCTCTCTCTCTCTCTCTGTCATTGTTTGTTATTGCTCTCTCTCTCTCTCTGTAATTGTTTGTTATTGCTCTCTCTCTCTCTCTGTAATTGTTTGTTATTGTTCTCTCTCTCTCTCTCTGTAATTGTTTGTTATTGCTCTCTCTCTCTCTGTAATTGTTTGTTATTGTTCTCTCTCTCTCTCTCTGTAATTGTTTGTTATTGTTCTCTCTCTCTCCCTCTGTAATTGTTTGTTATTGCTCTCGCTCTCTCTCTGTAATTGTTTGTTATTGTTCTCTCTCTCTGTAATTGTTTGTTATTGCTCTCTCTCTCTCTCTGTAATTGTTTGTTATTGTTCTCTCTCTCTCTCTCTGTAATTGTTTGTTATTGCTCTCTCTCTCTCTGTAATTGTTTGTTATTGTTCTCTCTCTCTCTCTCTCTGTAATTGTTTGTTATTGTTCTCTCTCTCTCTCTCTCTGTAATTGTTTGTTATTGTTCTCTCTCTCTCTCTGTAATTGTTTGTTATTGCTCTCTCTCTCTCTCTCTGTAATTGTTTGTTATTGTTCTCTCCCTCACTCTGTAATTGTTTGTTATTGCTCTCTCTCTCTCTCTCTGTAATTGTTTGTTATTGCTCTCTCTCTCTCTCTGTAATTGTTTGTTATTGTTCTCTCTCTCTCTCTCTCTGTAATTGTTTGTTATTGTTCTCTCTCTCTCTCTCTGTAATTGTTTGTTATTGTTCTCTCTCTCTCTGTAATTGTTTGTTATTGTTCTCTCTCTCTCTCTCTCTGTAATTGTTTGTTATTGTTCTCTCTCTCTCTCTCTCTGTAATTGTTTGTTATTGTTCTCACTCTCTCTCTCTCTGTAATTGTTTGTTATTGTTCTATCTCTCTCTCTGTAATTGTTTGTTATTGTTCTCTCTCTCTCTGTAATTGTTTGTTATTGTTCTCTCTCTCTCTCTCTCTGTAATTGTTTGTTATTGTTCTCTCTCTCTCTCTGTAATTGTTTGTTATTGTTCTCTCTCTCTCTCTCTCTGTAATTGTTTGTTATTGTTCTCTCTCTCTCTCTGTAATTGTTTGTTATTGTTCTCTCTCTCTCTCTCTCTCTGTAATTGCTGGTTATTGTTCTCTCTCTCTCACTCTCTCTCTCTCTCTGTAATTGTTTGTTATTGCTCTCTCTCTCTCTCTCTGTAACTGTTTGTTATTGTTCTCTCTCTCTCTCCCTCTGTAATTGTTTGTTATTGTTCTCGCTCTCTCTCTCTCTGTAATTGTTTGTTATTGCTCTCTCTCTCTCTGTAATTGTTTGTTATTGCTCTCTCTCTCTCTCTGTAATTGTTTGTTATTGTTCTCTCTCTCTCTCTCTGTAATTGTTTGTTATTGTTCTCTCTCTCTCTCTCTGTAATTGTTTGTTATTGCTCTCTCTCTCTGTAATTGTTTGTTATTGCTCTCTCTCTCTCTCTATAATTGTTTGTTATTGTTCTCTCTCTCTCTCTCTCTCTGTAATTGTTTGTTATTGTTCTCTCTCTCTCTCTCTGTAATTGTTTGTTATTGCTCTCTCTCTCTCTGTAATTGTTTGTTATTGCTCTCTCTCTCTCTCTCTGTAATTGTTTGTTATTGTTCTCTCTCTCTCTCTCTCTCTCTGTAATTGTTTGTTATTGTTCTCTCTCTCTCTCTCTGTAATTGTTTGTTATTGCTCTCTCTCTCTCTCTATCTCTGTAATTCTTTGTTATTCTCTCTCTCTCTCTGTAATTGTTTGTTATTGCTCTCTCTCTCTCTCTGTAATTGTTTGTTATTGTTCTCTCTCTCTCTCCCTGGAATTGTTTGTTATTGCTCTCTCTCTCTCTCTGTAATTGTTTGTTATTGCTCTCTCTCTCTCTCTCTGTAATTATTTGTTATTGTTCTCTCTCTCTCTCTCTCTGTAATTGTTTGTTATTGTTCTCTCTCTCTCTCTCTGTAATTGTTTGTTATTGTTCTCTCTCTCTCTCTCTCTGTAATTGTTTGTTATTGTTCTCTCTCTCTCTCTCTGTAATTGTTTGTTATTGCTCTCTCTCTCTCTCTGTAATTGTTTGTTATTGTTCTCTCTCTCTCTGTAATTGTTTGTTATTGCTCTCTCTCTCTCTCTGTAATTGTTTGTTATTGTTCTCTCTCTCGCTCTCTGTAATTGTTTGTTATTGCTCTCTCTCTCTCTCTGTAATTGTTTGTTATTGTTCTCTCTCTCTCTGTAATTGTTTGTTATTGTTCTCTCTCTCTCTCTCTCTGTAATTGTTTGTTATTGTTCTCTCTCTCTCTCTCTCTGTAATTGTTTGTTATTGTTCTCTCTCTCGCTCTCTGTAATTGTTTGTTATTGCTCTCACTCTCTCTCTGTAATTGTTTGTTATTGTTCTCTCTCTCTCTCTCTGTAATTGTTTGTTATTGTTCTCCCTCTCTCTCTGTAATTGTTTGTTATTGCTCTCTCTCTCTCTCTCTGTAATTGTTTGTTATTGTTCTCTCTCTCTCTCTCTGTAATTGTTTGTTATTGTTCTCTCTCTCTCTCTGTAATTGTTTGTTATTGTTCTCTCTCTCTCTGTAATTGTTTGTTATTGTTCTCTCTCTCTCTCTCTCTGTAATTGTTTGTTATTGTTCTCTCTCTCTCTCTCTGTAATTGTTTGTTATTGTTCTCTCTCTCTCTCTCTCTGTAATTGTTTGTTATTGTTCTCTCTCTCTCTCTGTAATTGTTTGTTATTGCTCTCTCTCTCTCTGTAATTGTTTGTTATTGTTCTCTCTCTCTCTCTCTCTGTAATTGTTTGTTATTGTTCTCTCTCTCTCTCTCTCTGTAATTGTTTGTTATTGTTCTCTCTCTCTCTCTCTCTGTAATTGTTTGTTATTGTTCTCTCTCTCTCTGTAATTGTTTGTTATTGTTCAATCTCTCTCTCTGTAATTGTTTGTTATTGTTCTCTCTCTCTCTCTCTCTCTGTAATTGTTTGTTATTGTTCTCTCTCTCTCTCTCTCTGTAATTGTTTGTTATTGTTCAATCTCTCTCTCTGTAATTGTTTGTTATTGTTCTCTCTCTCTCTCTGTAATTGTTTGTTATTGTTCTCTCTCTCTCTCTCTCTGTAATTGTTTGTTATTGTTCTCTCTCTCTCTCTGTAATTGTTTGTTATTGTTCTCTCTCTCTCTCTCTCTCTGTAATTGCTGGTTATTGTTCTCTCTCTCTCTCTCTCTCTCTCTCTGTAATTGTTTGTTATTGCTCTCTCTCTCTCTCTCTGTAATTGTTTGTTATTGTTCTCTCTCTCTCTCTCTCTGTAATTGTTTGTTATTGCTCTCTCTCTCTCTGTAATTGTTTGTTATTGCTCTCTCTCTCTCTCTGTAATTGTTTGTTATTGTTCTCTCTCTCTCTCTCTGTAATTGTTTGTTATTGTTCTCTCTCTCTCTCTGTAATTGTTTGTTATTGCTCTCTCTCTCTGTAATTGTTTGTTATTGCTCTCTCTCTCTCTCTATAATTGTTTGTTATTGTTCTCTCTCTCTCTCTCTCTCTGTAATTGTTTGTTATTGTTCTCTCTATCTCTCTCTCTGTAATTGTTTGTTATTGCTCTCTCTCTCTGTAATTGTTTGTTATTGCTCTCTCTCTCTCTCTCTGTAATTGTTTGTTATTGTTCTCTCTCTCTCTCTCTGTAATTGTTTGTTATTGTTCTCTCTCTCTCTCTCTCTCTCTGTAATTGTTTGTTATTGCTCTCTCTCTCTCTATCTCTGTAATTCTTTGTTATTGCTCTCTCTCTCTGTAATTGTTTGTTATTGCTCTCTCTCTCTCTCTCTGTAATTGTTTGTTATTGTTCTCTCTCTCTCTCTCTGTAGTTGTTTGTTATTGCTCTCTCTCTCTCTCTCTGTAATTGTTTGTTATTGTTCTCTCTCTCTCTCTCTCTGTAATTGTTTGTTATTGTTCTCTCTCTCTCTCTCTGTAATTGTTTGTTATTGCTCTCTCTCTCTCTCTGTAATTGTTTGTTATTGTTCTCTCTCTCTCTGTAATTGTTTGTTATTGCTCTCTCTCTCTCTGTAATTGTTTGTTATTGTTCTCTCTCTCGCTCTCTGGAATTGTTTGTTATTGCTCTCTCTCTCTCTCTGTAATTGTTTGTTATTGTTCTCTCTCTCTCTCTCTCTGTAATTGTTTGTTATTGTTCTCTCTCTCTCTCTCTGTAATTGTTTGTTATTGCTCTCTCTCTCTCTCTCTCTGTAATTGTTTGTTATTGTTCTCTCTCTCTCTCTCTGTAATTGTTTGTTATTGTTCTCTCTCTCTCTCTCTGTAATTGTTTGTTATTGCTCTCTCTCTCTCTCTCTCTGTAATTGTTTGTTATTGTTCTCTCTCTCTCTCTCTCTGTAATTGTTTGTTATTGTTCTCTCTCTCTCTCTCTCTGTAATTGTTTGTTATTGTTCTCTCTCTCTCTCTCTCTGTAATTGTTTGTTATTGTTCTCTCTCTCTCTCTCTCTGTAATTGTTTGTTATTGTTCTCTCTCTCTCTCTCTCTCTGTAATTGTTTGTTATTGTTCTCTCTCTCTCTCTCTCTGTAATTGTTTGTTATTGTTCTCTCTCTCTCTCTGTAATTGTTTGTTATTGTTCTCTCCCTCTCTCTCTGTAATTGTTTGTTATTGTTCTCTCTCTCTCTCTCTCTGTAATTGTTTGTTATTGTTCTCTCTCTCTCTCTCTCTGTAATTGTTTGTTATTGCTCTCTCTCTCTCTCTCTCTGTAATTGTTTGTTATTGTTCTCTCTCTCTCTCTGTAATTGTTTGTTATTGTTCTCTCTCTCTCTCTGTAATTGTTTGTTATTGTTCTCTCTCTCTCTCTCTCTCTGTAATTGTTTGTTATTGTTCTCTCTCTCTCTCTGTAATTGTTTGTTATTGTTCTCTCTCTCTCTCTCTGTAATTGTTTGTTATTTTTCTCTCTATCTCTCTCTCTGTAATTGTTTGTTATTGTTCTCTCTCTCTCTCTCTGTAATTGCTTGTTATTGTTCTCTCTCTCTCTCTCTGTAATTGTTTGTTATTGTTCTCTCTCTCTCTCTCTCTGTAATTGTTTGTTATTGTTCTCTCTCTCTCTCTCTCTCTGTAATTGTTTGTTATTGTTCTCTCTCTCTCTCTGTAATTGTTTGTTATTGTTCTCTCTCTCTCTCTCTCTGTAATTGTTTGTTATTTTTCTCTCTATCTCTCTCTCTGTAATTGTTTGTTATTGTTCTCTCTCTCTCTCTCTGTAATTGCTTGTTATTGTTCTCTCTCTCTCTCTCTGTAATTGTTTGTTATTGTTCTCTCTCTCTCTCTCTCTGTAATTGTTTGTTATTGTTCTCCCTCTCTCTCTGTAATTGTTTGTTATTGTTCTCTCTCTCTCTCTGTAATTGTTTGTTATTGCTCTCTCTCTCTCTCTCTGTAATTGTTTGTTATTGTTCTCTCTCTCTCTCTCTCTGTATTTGTTTGTTATTGTTCTCTCTCTCTCTCTCTGTATTTGTTTGTTATTGATCTCTTTCTCTCTCTCTCTCTGTAATTGTTTGTTATTGTTCTCTCTCTCTCTCTGTAATTGTTTGTTATTGCTCTCTCTCTCTCTCTCTCTGTAATTGTTTGTTATTGTTCTCTCTCTCTCTCTCTCTGTAATTGTTTGTTATTGTTCTCTCTCTCTCTCTGTATTTGTTTGTTATTGATCTCTCTCTCTCTCTCTCTGTAATTGTTTGTTATTGTTCTCTCTCTCTCTGTGTAATTGTTTGTTATTGCTCTCTCTCTCTCTCTCTGTAATTGTTTGTTATTGTTCTCTCTCTCTCTCTCTCTGTAATTGTTTGTTATTGTTCTCTCTCTCTCTCTCTGTATTTGTTTGTTATTGATCTCTCTCTCTCTCTCTGTAATTGTTTGTTATTGTTCTCTCTCTCTCTGTGTAATTGTTTGTTATTGCTCTCTCTCTCTCTCTCTGTAATTGTTTGTTATTGTTCTCTCTCTCTCTCTGTAATTGTTTGTTATTGCTCTCTCTCTCTCTCTCTCTGTAATTGTTTGTTATTGTTCTCTCTCTCTCTCTCTCTGTAATTGTTTGTTATTGTTCTCTCTCTCTCTCTCTCTGTATTTGTTTGTTATTGATCTCTCTCTCTCTCTCTCTCTGTAATTGTTTGTTATTGTTCTCTCTCTCTCTCTGTAATTGTTTGTTATTGCTCTCTCTCTCTCTCTCCGTAATTGTTTGTTATTGTTCTCTCTCTCTCTCTGTAATTGTTTGTTATTGCTCTCTCTCTCTCTGTAATTGTTTGTTATTGCTCTCTCTCTCTCTCTCTGTAATTGTTTGTTATTGTTCTCTCTCTCTCTCTGTAATTGTTTGTTATTGTTCTCTCTCTCTCTCTCTGTATTTGTTTGTTATTGTTCTCTCACTCTCTCTCTCTGTAATTGTTTGTTATTGCTCTCTCTCTCTCTCTCTGTATTTGTTTGTTATTGTTCTCTCTCTCTCTCTGTATTTGTTTGTTATTGCTCTCTCTCTCTCTCTCTCTCTCTCTGTAATTGTTTGTTATTGTTCTCTCACTCTCTCTGTAATTGTTTGTTATTGCTCTCTCTCTCTCTCTCTGTAATTGTTTGTTATTGTTCTCTCTCTCTCTCTGTAATTGTTTGTTATTGCTCTCTCTCTCTTTCTCTGTAATTGTTTGTTATTGCTCTCTCTCTCTCTCTGTAATTGTTTGTTATTGCTCTCTCTCTCTCTCTCTGTAATTGTTTGTTATTGCTCTCTCTCTCTCTCTGTAATTGGTTGTTATTGTTCTCTCTCTCTCTCTGTAATTGTTTGTTATTGCTCTCTCTCTCTCTCTCTGTAATTGTTTGTTATTGTTCTCTCTCTCTCTCTCTGTAATTGTTTGTTATTGCTCTCTCTCTCTCTCTATCTCTGTAATTCTTTGTTATTGCTCTCTCTCTCTCTGTGATTGTTTGTTATTGCTCTCTCTCTCTCTCTGTAATTGTTTGTTATTGTTCTCTCTCTCTCTCTCTCTGTAATTGTTTGTTATTGTTCTCTCTCTCTCTGTAATTGTTTGTTATTGCTCTCTCTCTCTCTCTCTGTAATTGTTTGTTATTGTTCTCTCTCTCTCTGTAATTGTTTGTTATTGCTCTCTCTCTCTCTCTGTAATTGTTTGTTATTGTTCTCTCTCTCTCTCTGTAATTGTTTGTTATTGTTCTCTCTCTCTCTCTCTCTCTGTAATTGTTTGTTATTGTTCTCTCTCTCTCTGTAATTGTTTGTTATTGCTCTCTCTCTCTCTGTAATTGTTTGTTATTGTTCTCTCTCTCTCTCTCTCTCTGTAATTGTTTGTTATTGTTCTCTCTCTCGCTCTCTGTAATTGTTTGTTATTGCTCTCTCTCTCTCTCTCTGTAATTGTTTGTTATTGTTCTCTCTCTCTCTCTCTCTGTAATTGTTTGTTATTGTTCTCTCTCTCTCTCTCTGTAATTGTTTGTTATTGTTCTCTCTCTCTCTGTAATTGTTTGTTATTGTTCTCTCTCTCTCTCTCTCTCTGTAATTGTTTGTTATTGTTCTCTCTCTCTCTCTCTCTCTGTAATTGTTTGTTATTGTTCTCTCTCTCTCTCTCTCTGTAATTGTTTGTTATTGTTCTCTCTCTCTCTCTGTAATTGTTTGTTATTGTTCTCTCTCTCTCTGTAATTGTTTGTTATTGTTCTCTCTCTCTCTCTGTAATTGTTTGTTATTGTTCTCTCTCTCTCTCTCTCTCTGTAATTGCTGGTTATTGTTCTCTCTCTCTATCTCTCTCTCTGTAATTGTTTGTTATTGCTCTCTCTCTCTCTCTCTGTAATTGTTTGTTATTGTTCTCTCTCTCTCTCTCTCTCTGTAATTGTTTGTTATTGTTCTCTCTCTCTCTCTGTAATTGTTTGTTATTGCTCTCTCTCTCTCTGTAATTGTTTGTTATTGCTCTCTCTCTCTGTAATTGTTTGTTATTGTTCTGTCTCTCTCTCTCTGTAATTGTTTGTTATTGTTCTCTCTCTCTCTGTAATTGTTTGTTATTGCTCTCTCTCTCTCTGTAATTGTTTGTTATTGCTCTCTCTCTCTCTATATAATTGTTTGTTATTGTTCTCTCTCTCTCTCTCTCTCTGTAATTGTTTGTTATTGTTCTCTCTCTCTCTCTCTGTAATTGTTTGTTATTGCTCTCTCCCTCTCTGTAATTGTTTGTTATTGCTCTCTCTCTCTCTCTCTCTGTAATTGTTTGTTATTGTTCTCTCTCTCTCTCTCTCTCTGTAATTGTTTGTTATTGTTCTCTCTCTCTCTCTCTGTAATTGTTTGTTATTGCTCTCTCTCTCTCTCTATCTCTGTAATTCTTTGTTATTGCTCTCTCTCTCTCTGTAATTGTTTGTTATTGCTCTCTCTCTCTCTCTGTAATTGTTTGTTATTGTTCTCTCTCTCTCTCTCTGTAATTGTTTGTTATTGCTCTCTCTCTCTCTCTCTGTAATTGTTTGTAATTGTTCTCTCTCTCTCTGTAATTGTTTGCTATTGTTCTCTCTCTCTCTCTCTGTAATTGTTTGTTATTGCTCTCTCTCTCTCTCTGTAATTGTTTGTTATTGTTCTCTCTCTCTCTGTAATTGTTTGTTATTGCTCTCTCTCTCTCTCTGGAATTGTTTGTTATTGTTCTCTCTCTCGCTCTCTGTAATTGTTTGTTATTGCTCTCTCTCTCTCTCTGTAATTGTTTGTTATTGCTCTCTCTCTCTCTCTCTGTAATTGTTTGTTATTGTTCTCTCTCTCTCTCTCTGTAATTATTTGTTATTGCTCTCTCTCTCTCTCTGTAATTGTTTGTTATTGTTCTCTCTCTCTCTCTGTAATTGTTTGTTATTGTTCTCTCTCTCTCTCTCTGTAATGGTTTGTTATTGCTCTCTCTCTCTCTCTCTCTGTAATTGTTTGTTATTGTTCTCTCTCTCTCTCTCTCTGTAATTGTTTGTTATTGTTCTCTCTCTCTCTCTCTCTGTAATTGTTTGTTATTGTTCTCTCTCTCTCTCTCTGTAATTGTTTGTTATTGTTCTCTCTCTCTCTCTCTGTAATTGTTTGTTATTGCTCTCTCTCTCTCTCTCTGTAATTGTTTGTTATTGTTCTCTCTCTCTCTCTCTCTGTAATTGTTTGTTATTGTTCTCTCTCTCTCTTTCTCTGTAATTGTTTGTTATTGTTCTCTCTCTCTCTCTCTCTCTGTAATTGTTTGTTATTGCTCTCTCTCTCTCTCTCTCTGTAATTGTTTGTTATTGTTCTCTCTCTCTCTCTGTAATTGTTTGTTATTGTTCTCTCTCTCTCTCTCTCTGTAATTGTTTGTTATTGTTCTCTCTCTCTCTCTCTCTGTAATTGTTTGTTATTGTTCTCTCTCTCTCTCTCTCTCTGTAATTGTTTGTTATTGTTCTCTCTCTCTCTCTCTCTGTAATTGTTTGATATTGTTCTCTCCCTCTCTCTCTGTAATTGTTTGTTATTGTTCTCTCTCTCTCTCTCTCTGTAATTGTTTGTTATTGTTCTCTCTCTCTCTCTCTCTGTAATTGTTTGTTATTGTTCTCTCTCTCTCTCTCTGTAATTGTTTGTTATTGTTCTCTCTCTCTCTCTCTCTCTCTGTAATTGTTTGTTATTGTTCTCTCTCTCTCTCTCTCTGTAATTGTTTGTTATTGCTCTCTCTCTCTCTCTCTCTGTAATTGTTTGTTATTGTTCTCTCTCTCTCTCTGTAATTGTTTGTTATTGTTCTCTCACTCTCTCTGTAATTGTTTGTTATTGCTCTCTCTCTCTCTCTCTCTCTGTAATTGTTTGTTATTGTTCTCTCTCTCTCTCTGTAATTGTTTGTTATTGTTCTCTCTCTCTCTGTAATTGTTTGTTATTGTTCTCTCTCTCTCTCTCTCTCTCTGTAATTGCTTGTTATTGTTCTCTCTCTCTCTCTGTAATTGTTTGTTATTGTCTCTCTCTCTCTCTCTCTGTAATTGTTTGTTATTGTTCTCTCTCTCTCTCTGTAATTGTTTGTTATTGTTCTCTCTCTCTCTCTGTAATTGTTTGTTATTGCTCTCTCTCTCTCTCTCTGTAATTGTTTGTTATTGTTCTCTCTCTCTCTCTGTAATTGTTTGTTATTGCTCTCTCTCTCTCTGTAATTGTTTGTTATTGTTCTCTCTCTCTCTCTGTAATTGTTTGTTATTGTTCTCTCTCTCTCTCTCTGTATTTGTTTGTTATTGATCTCTCTCTCTCTCTCTCTCTGTAATTGTTTGTTATTGTTCTCTCTCTCTCTCTGTAATTGTTTGTTATTGCTCTCTCTCTCTCTCTCTGTAATTGTTTGTTATTGTTCTCTCTCTCTCTCTGTAATTGTTTGTTATTGCTCTCTCTCTCTCTCTGTAATTGTTTGTTATTGCTCTCTCTCTCTCTCTGTAATTGTTTGTTATTGCTCTCTCTCTCTCTCTGTAATTGTTTGTTATTGTTCTCTCTCTCTCTGTAATTGTTTGTTATTGTTCTCTCTCTCTCTCTCTGTATTTGTTTGTTATTGTTCTCTCACTCTCTCTCTCTCTGTAATTGTTTGTTATTGTTCTCTCTCTCTCTCTCTCTGTAATTGTTTGTTATTGTTCTCTCTCTCTCTCTCTCTGTAATTGTTTGTTATTGCTCTCTCTCTCTCTCTCTCTGTAATTGTTTGTTATTGTTCTCTCTCTCTCTCTGTAATTGTTTGTTATTGTTCTCTCTCTCTCTCTGTAATTGTTTGTTATTGTTCTCTCTCTCTCTCTCTCTGTAATTGTTTGTTATTGTTCTCTCTCTCTCTCTGTAATTGTTTGTTATTGCTCTCTCTCTCTCTCTGTAATTGTTTGTTATTGCTCTCTCTCTCTCTCTGTAATTGTTTGTTATTGTTCTCTCTCTCTCTCTCTCTGTAATTGCTTGTTATTGTTCTCTCTCTCTCTCTCTGTAATTGTTTGTTATTGTTCTCTCTCTCTCTCTGTAATTGTTTGTTATTGTTCTCTCTCTCTCTCTGTAATTGTTTGTTATTGTTCTCTCTCTCTCTCTGTAATTGTTTGTTATTGCTCTCTCTCTCTCTCTCTGTAATTGTTTGTTATTGTTCTCTCTCTCTCTCTGTAATTGTTTGTTATTGCTCTCTCTCTCTCTCTCTCTCTGTAATTGTTTGTTATTGTTCTCTCTCTCTCTCTGTAATTGTTTGTTATTGTTCTCTCTCTCTCTCTCTCTGTATTTGTTTGTTATTGATCTCTCTCTCTCTCTGTAATTGTTTGTTATTGTTCTCTCTCTCTGTAATTGTTTGTTATTGCTCTCTCTCTCTCTCTCTGTAATTGTTTGTTATTGTTCTCTCTCTCTCTCTGTAATTGTTTGTTATTGCTCTCTCTCTCTGTAATTGTTTGTTATTGCTCTCTCTCTCTCTCTCTGTAATTGTTTGTTATTGCTCTCTCTCTCTCTGTAATTGTTTGTTATTGCTCTCTCTCTCTAATTCTGTAATTGTTTGTCATTGTTCTCTCTCTCTCTCTCTCTGTAATTGTTTGTTATTGTTCTCTCTCTCTCTCTCTGTATTTGTTTGTTATTGTTCTGTCACTCTCTCTCTCTGTAATTGTTTGTTATTGCTCTCTCTCTCTCTCTCTGTATTTGTTTGTTATTGCTCTCTCTCTCTCTCTCTCTCTGTAATTGTTTGTTATTGTTCTCTCTCTCTCTCTCTGTAATTGTTTGTTATTGTTCTCTCTCTCTCTCTCTGTAATTGTTTGTTATTGTTCTCTCTCTCTCTCTCTGTATTTGTTTGTTATTGATCTCTCTCTCTCTCTCTGTAATTGTTTGTTATTGTTCTCTCTCTCTCTCTGTAATTGTTTGTTATTGCTCTCTCTCTCTCTCTCTGTAATTGTTTGTTATTGTTCTCTCTCTCTCTCTGTAATTGTTTGTTATTGCTCTCTCTCTCTTTCTCTGTAATTGTTTGTTATTGCTCTCTCTCTCTCTCTGTAATTGTTTGTTATTGCTCTCTCTCTCTCTCTCTCTGTAATTGTTTGTTATTGCTCTCTCTCTCTCTGTAATTGTTTGTTATTGTTCTCTCTCTCTCTCTGTAATTGTTTGTTATTGTTCTCTCTCTCTCTGTAATTGTTTGTTATTGCTCTCTCTCTCTCTCTCTCTCTGTAATTGTTTGTTATTGCTCTCTCTCTCTCTCTCTGTAATTGTTTGTTATTGTTCTCTCTCTCTCTCTGTATTTGTTTGTTATTGCTCTCTCTCTCTCTCTCTCTGTAATTGTTTGTTATTGCTCTCTCTCTCTCTCTCTGTAATTGTTTGTTATTGTTCTCTCTCTCTCTCTGTAATTGTTTGTTATTGTTCTCTCTCTCTCTGTAATTGTTTGTTATTGTTCTCTCTCTCTCTCTGTAATTGTTTGTTATTGCTCTCTCTCTCTCTCTCTCTGTAATTGTTTGTTATTGTTCTCTCTCTCTCTGTAATTGTTTGTTATTGCTCTCTCTCGCTCTCTGTAATTGTTTGTTATTGTTCTCTCTCTCTCTCTGTAATTGTTTGTTATTGTTCTCTCTCTCTCTCTGGAATTGTTTGTTATTGTTCTCTCTCTCTCTCTCTCTGTAATTGTTTGTTATTGCTCTCTCTCTCTCTCTCTCTCTCTGTAATTGTTTGTTATTGCTCTCTCTCTCTCTCTCTCTGTAATTGTTTGTTATTGTTCTCTCTCTGTCTCTCTGTAATTGTTTGTTATTGCTCTCTCTCTCTCTCTCTGTAATTGTTTGTTATTGTTCTCTCTCTCTCTCTGTAATTGTTTGTTATTGTTCTCTCTCTCTCTCTCTCTGTAATTGTTTGTTATTGTTCTCTCTCTCTCTCTGTAATTGTTTGTTATTGTTCTCTCTCTCTCTCTGTAATTGTTTGTTATTGTTCTCTCTCTCTCTCTCTCTGTAATTGTTTGTTATTGCTCTCTCTCTCCCTGTAATTGTTTGTTATTGCTCTCTCTCTCTCTCTCTCTGTAACTGTTTGTTATTGCTCTCTCTCTCTCTGTAATTGTTTGTTATTGCTCTCTCTCTCTCTCTCTCTGTAATTGTTTGTTATTGTTCTCTCTCTGTCTCTCTGTAATTGTTTGTTATTGCTCTCTCTCTCTCTCTCTGTAATTGTTTGTTATTGTTCTCTCTCTCTCTCTGCAATTGTTTGTTATTGTTCTCTCTCTCTCTCTCTCTGTAATTGTTTGTTATTGTTCTCTCTGTCTCTCTCTCTCTGTAATTGTTTGTTATTGTTCTCTCTCTCTCTCTGTAATTGTTTGTTATTGTTCTCTCTCTCTCTCTGTAATTGTTTGTTATTGTTCTCTCTCTCTCTCTCTGTAATTGTTTGTTATTGTTCTCTCTATCTCTCTCTCTCTGTAATTGTTTGTTATTGTTCTCTCTCTCTCTCTGTAATTGTTTGTTATTGTTCTCTCTCTGTCTCTCTGTAATTGTTTGTTATTGCTCTCTCTCTCTCTCTGTAATTGTCTGTTATTGCTCTCTCTCTCTCTCTGTAATTGTTTGTTATTGCTCTCTCTCTCTCGCTCTGTAATTGTTTGTTATTGTTCTCTC
>NW_027593929.1:0-24744 GCF_964213995.1 Mustelus asterias | reverse complement strand
TCTCTCTGTGTCCCGCTCTCTCTCTCTCTCTGTGTCCCGCTCTCTCTCTCTCTGTGTCCCGCTCTCTCTCTCTCTGTGTCCCGCTCTCTCTCTCTCTGTGTCCCGCTCTCTCTCTCTCTCTGTGTCCCGCTCTCTCTCTCTCTCTGTGTCCCGCTCTCTCTCTCTGTGTCCCGCTCTCTCTCTCTGTGTCCCGCTCTCTCTCTCTCTGTGTCCCGCTCTCTCTCTCTGTGTCCCGCTCTCTCTCTCTCTGTGTCCCGCTCTCTCTCTCTCTGTGTCCCGCTCTCTCTCTCTCTGTGTCCCGCTCTCTCTCTGTGTCCCGCGCTCTCTCTCTCTGTGTCCCGCTCTCTCTCTCTCTCTGTGTCCCGCTCTCTCTCTCTCTGTGTCCCGCTCTCTCTCTCTCTGTGTCCCGCTCTCTCTCTCTCTGTGTCCCGCTCTCTCTCTCTGTGTCCCGCTCTCTCTCTCTCTGTGTCCCGCTCTCTCTATCTCTGTGTCCCGCTCTCTCTATCTCTGTGTCCCGCTCTCTCTCTCTCTGTCTCCCGCTCTCTCTCTCTCTGTGTCCCGCTCTCTCTCTGTGTCCCGCTCTCTCTCTCTCTGTGTCCCGCTCTCTCTCTCTCTGTGTCCCGCTCTCTCTCTCTGTGTCCCGCTCTCTCTCTCTATCTGTGTCCCGCTCTCTCTCTCTCTGTGTCCCGCTCTCTCTCTCTCTCTCTGTCCCGCTCGCTCTCTCTCTGTGTCCCGCTCTCTCTCTCTCTCTGTGTCCCGCTCTCTCTCTCTCTGTGTCCCGCTCTCTCTCTCACTCTCTGTCCTGCTCTCTCTCTCTCTCTGTGTCCCGCTCTCTCTCTCTCTCTCTGTGTCCGCTCGCTCTCTCTCTGTGTCCCGCTCGCTCTCTCTCAGTGTCCCGCTCTCTCTCTCTCTCTGTGTCCCGCTCTCTCTCTCTCTGTGTCCCGCTCTCTCTCTCACTCTCTGTCCTGCTCTCTCTCTCTCTCTGTGTCCCGCTCTCTCTCTCTCTCTGTGCCCCGCTCTCTCTCTCTCTCTCTCTGTCCCGCTCTCTCTCTCTCTCTGTGTCCCGCTCTCTCTCTCTGTGTCCCGCTCTATCTCTCTCTCTCTCTGTGTCCCGCTCTCTCTCTCTCTTTGTGCCCCGCTCTCTCTCTCTGTGTCCCGCTCTCTCTCTCTCTCTGTGTCCCGCTCTCTCTCTCTCTCTGTGTCCCGCTCTCTCTCTCTCTGTGTCCCGCTCTCTCTCTTACTCTCTGTCCCGCTCTCTCTCTCTCTCTGTGTCCCGCTCTCTCTCTCTCTCTGTGCCCCGCTCTCTCTCTCTCTCTGTCCCGCTCTCTCTCTCTCTCTGTGTCCCGCTCTCTCTCTCTGTGTCCCGCTCTCTCTCTCTCTGTGTCCCGCTCTCTCTCTCTCTCTGTCCCGCTCTCTCTCTCTCTGTGTCCCGCTCTCTCTCTCTCTGTGTCCCGCTCTCTCTCTCTCTGTGTCCCGCTCTCTCTCTCTCTGTGTCCCGCTCTCTCTCTCTCTGTGTCCCGCTCTCTCTCTCTCTGTGTCCCGCTCTCTCTCTCTCTGTGTCCCGCTCTCTCTCTCTCTCTGTGTCCCGCTCTCTCTCTCTCTGTGTCCCGCTCTCTCTCTCTCTCTGTGTCCCGCTCTCTCTCTCTCTGTGTCCCGCTCTCTCTCTCTCTGTGTCCCGCTCTCTCTCTCTCTGTGTCCCGCTCTCTCTCTCTCTCTGTGTCCCGCTCTCTCTCTCTCTCTGTGTCCCGCTCTCTCTCTCTGTGTCCCGCTCTCTCTCTCTGTGTCCCGCTCTCTCTCTCTCTGTGTCCCGCTCTCTCTCTCTGTGTCCCGCTCTCTCTCTCTCTGTGTCCCGCTCTCTCTCTCTCTGTGTCCCGCTCTCTCTCTCTCTGTGTCCCGCTCTCTCTGTGTCCCGCGCTCTCTCTCTCTGTGTCCCGCTCTCTCTCTCTCTCTGTGTCCCGCTCTCTCTCTCTCTGTGTCCCGCTCTCTCTCTCTCTGTGTCCCGCTCTCTCTCTCTCTGTGTCCCGCTCTCTCTCTCTGTGTCCCGCTCTCTCTCTCTCTGTGTCCCGCTCTCTCTATCTCTGTGTCCCGCTCTCTCTATCTCTGTGTCCCGCTCTCTCTCTCTCTGTCTCCCGCTCTCTCTCTCTCTGTGTCCCGCTCTCTCTCTGTGTCCCGCTCTCTCTCTCTCTGTGTCCCGCTCTCTCTCTCTCTGTGTCCCGCTCTCTCTCTCTGTGTCCCGCTCTCTCTCTCTATCTGTGTCCCGCTCTCTCTCTCTCTGTGTCCCGCTCTCTCTCTCTCTCTCTGTCCCGCTCGCTCTCTCTCTGTGTCCCGCTCTCTCTCTCTGTGTCCGCTCGCTCTCTCTCTGTGTCCCGCTCGCTCTCTCTCAGTGTCCCGCTCTCTCTCTCTCTCTGTGTCCCGCTCTCTCTCTCTCTGTGTCCCGCTCTCTCTCTCACTCTCTGTCCTGCTCTCTCTCTCTCTCTGTGTCCCGCTCTCTCTCTCTCTCTGTGCCCCGCTCTCTCTCTCTCTCTCTCTGTCCCGCTCTCTCTCTCTCTCTGTGTCCCGCTCTCTCTCTCTGTGTCCCGCTCTATCTCTCTCTCTCTCTGTGTCCCGCTCTCTCTCTCTCTTTGTGCCCCGCTCTCTCTCTCTGTGTCCCGCTCTCTCTCTCTCTCTGTGTCCCGCTCTCTCTCTCTCTGCCTGTGCCCCGCTCTCTCTCTCTCTCTGTGTCCCGCTCTCTCTCTCTCTCTCTCTGTGTCCCGCTCTCTCTCTCTCTCTCTCTGTGTCCCGCTCTCTCTCTCTCTGTGTCCCGCTCTCTCTCTCTCTGTGTCCCGCTCTCTCTCTCTCTGTGTCCCGCTCTCTCTCTGTGTCCCGCTCTCTCTCTGTGTCCCGCTCTCTCTCTCTCTGTGTCCCGCTCTCTCTCTCTCTGTGTCCCGCTCTCTCTCTCTCTGTGTCCCGCTCACTCTCTGTGTCCCGCTCTCTCTCTGTGTCCCGCTCTCTCTCTGTGTCCCGCTCTCTCTCTCTGTGTCCCGCTCTCTCTCTCTCTGTGTCCCGCTCTCTCTCTCTCTGTGTCCTGCTCCCTCTCTGTGTACCGCTCTCTCTGTCTCTGTGTCCCGCTCGCTCTCTCTCTGTGTCCCGCTCTCTCTCTCTGTGTCCCGCTCGCTCTCTCTCTGTGTCGCGCTTTCTCTCTCTCTGTGTCCCGCTCTCTCTCTCACTCTCTGTCCCGCTCTCTCTCTCTCTGTGTCCCGCTCTCTCTCTCTCTCTGTGCCCCGCTCTCTCTCTCTCTCTCTCTCTGTCCCGCTCTCTCTCTTTCTCTGTGTCCCGCTCTCTCTCTCTGTGTCCCGCTCTCTCTCTCTCTCTCTCTGTGTCCCGCTCTCTCTCTCTCTCTGTGCCCCGCTCTCTCTCTGTGTCCTGCTCTGTCTCTCTCTGTGTCCCGCTCTCTCTCTCTCTGTGTCCCGCTCTCTCTCTCTCTCTGTCCCGCTCTCTCTCTCTCTGTGTCCCGCTCTCTCTCTCTCTGTGTCCCGCTCTCTCTCTCTCTGTGTCCCGCTCTCTCTCTCTCTGTGTCCCGCTCTCTCTCTCTCTGTGTCCCGCTCTCTCTCTCTCTGTGTCCCGCTCTCTCTCTCTCTGTGTCCCGCTCTCTCTCTCTGTGTCCCGCTCTCTCTCTCTGTGTCCCGCTCTCTCTCTCTCTGTGTCCCGCTCTCTGCTCTCTGTGTCCCGCTCTCTCTCTCTCTGTGCCCCGCTCTCTCTCTGTGTCCCGCTCTCTCTCTCTCTGTGCCCCGCTCTCTCTGCCTGTGCCCCGCTCTCTCTCTGTGTCCCGCGCTCTCTCTCTGTGTCCCGCTCTCTCTCTCTCTGTGTCCCGCTCTCTCTCTCTCTCTGTGTCCCGCTCTCTCTCTCTCTGTGTCCCGCTCTCTCTCTCTCTGTGTCCCGCTCTCTCTCTCTCTGTGTCCCGCTCTCTCTCTCTCTGTGCCCTGCTCTCTCTCTCTCTCTGTGTCCCGCTCTCTCTCTCTCTGTGCCCCGCTCTCTCTCTCTGCCTGTGCCCCGCTCTCTCTCTCTGTCCCGCTCTCTCTCTCTCTCTCTCTGTGTCCCGCTCTCTCTCTCTCTGTGTCCCGCTCTCTCTCTCTCTGTGCCCCGCTCTCTCTCTCTGTGCCCCGCTCTCTCTCTCTCTGCCTGTGCCCCGCTCTCTCTCTCTCTCTGTGCCCCGCTCTCTCTCTCTCTCTGTGTCCCGCTCTCTCTCTCTCTGTGTCCCGCTCTCTCTCTCCCTGTGTCCCGCTCTCTCTCTCTCTGTGTCCCGCTCTCTCTCTCTCTGTGTCCCGCTCTCTCTCTCTGTGTCCCGCTCTCTCTGTCTCTCTGTGTCCCGCTCTCTCTCTGTGTCCCGCTCTCTCTCTCTCTGTGTCCCGCTCTCTCTCTCTCTGTGTCCCGCTCTCTCTCTCTCTGTGTCCCGCTCTCTCTCTCTCTGTGTCCCGCTCTCTCTCTCTCTGTGTCCCGCTCTCTCTCTCTCTGTGTCCCGCTCTCTCTCTCTCTGTGTCCCGCTCTCTCTCTCTCTCTGTGTCCCGCTCTCTCTCTCTCTGTGTCCCGCTCTCTCTCTCTCTCTCTCTGTGTCCCGCTCTCTCTCTCTCTGTGTCCCGCTCTCTCTCTCTCTCTGTGTCCCGCTCTCTCTCTCTCTCTGTGTCCCGCTCTCTCTCTCTCTCTGTGTCCCGCTCTCTCTCTCTCTCTGTGTCCCGCTCTCTCTCTCTCTCTGTGTCCCGCTCTCTCTCTCTCTGTGTCCCGCTCTCTCTATCTCTGTGTCCCGCTCGCTCTCTCTCTGTGTCCCGCTCGCTCTCTCTCTGTGTCCCGCTCGCTCTCTCTCTGTGTCCCGCTCTCTCTCTGTGTCCCGCTCGCTCTCTCTCTGTGTCCCGCTCTCTCTCTGTGTCCCGCTCTCTCTCTGTGTCCCGCTCTCTCTCTGTGTCCCGCTCTCTCTCTGTGTCCCGCTCTCTCTCTGTGTCCCGCTCTCTCTCTGTGTCCCGCTCTCTCTCTGTGTCCCGCTCTCTCTCTGTGTCCCGCTCTCTCTCTGTGTCCCGCTCTCTCTCTGTGTCCCGCTCTCTCTCTGTCTCCCGCTCTCTCTCTCTCTGTGTCCCGCTCTCTCTCTCTCTGTGTCCCGCTCTCTCTCTCTCTCTGTGTCCCGCTCTCTCTCTCTCTCTGTGTCCCGCTCTCTCTCTCTCTGTGTCCCGCTCTCTCTCTCTCTGTGTCCCGCTCTCTCTCTCTGTGTCCCGCTCTCTCTCTCTCTGTGTCCCACTCTCTCTCTCTCTGTGTCCCGCTCTCTCTCTCTCTGTGTCCCGCTCTCTCTCTCTCTGTGTCCCGCTCTCTCTCTCTCTGTGTCCCGCTCTCTCTCTCTCTGTGTTCCGCTCTCTCTCTCTCTGTGTCCCGCTCTCTCTCTCTCTGTGTCCCGCTCGCTCTCTCTCTGTGTCCCGCTCGCTCTCTCTCTGTGTCCCGCTCGCTCTGTCTCTGTGTCCCGCTCGCTCTCTCTCTGTGTCCCGCTCTCTCTCTCTCTGTGTCCCGCTCTCTCTCTCTCTCTGTGTCCCGCTCTCTCTCTCTCTGTGTCCCGCTCTCTCTCTCTCTCTGTGTCCCGCTCTCTCTCTCTGTGTCCCGCTCTCTCTCTCTGTGTCCCGCTCTCTCTCTCTCTGTGCCCCGCTCTCTCTCTCTCTCTGTGTCCCGCTCTCTCTCTGTGTCCCGCTCTCTCTCTCTCTGTGTCCCGCTCTCTCTCTCTCTGTGTCCCGCTCTCTCTCTCTCTGTGTCCCGCTCTCTCTCTCTCTGTGTCCCGCTCTCTCTCTCTCTGTGTCCCGCTCTCTCTCTCTCTCTCTGTGTCCCGCTCTCTCTCTGTCTCTTTCCCGCTCTCTCTCTCTCTGCCTGTGCCCCGCTCTCTCTCTCTCTGTGTCCCGCTCTCTCTCTCTCTCTGTGTCCCGCTCGCTCGCTCTCTCTCTGTGCCCCGCTCTCTCTCTCTCTCTGTGCCCCGCTCTCTCTCTCTCTCTGTGTCCCGCTCTCTCTCTCTCTCTGTGTCCCGTTCTCTCTCTCTCTCTATGTCCCGCTCTCTCTCTCTCTCTCTCTGTGTCCCGCTCTCTCTCTCTCTGTGTCCCGCTCTCTCTCTCTCTCTGTGTCCCGCTCGCTCTCTCTCTGTGTCCCGCTCTCTCTCTCTCTCTCTCTCTGTCTCCCGCTCTCTCTCTCTGTGTCCCACTCTCTCTCTCTCTCTGTGTGTCCCGCTCTCTCTCTCTCTCTGTGTCCCGCTCGCTCTCTCTCTGTGTCCCGCTCTCTCTCTCTCTCTGCGTCCCGCTCTCTCTCTCTCTGCGTCCCGCTCTCTCTCTCTCTGCGTCCCGCTCTCTCTCTCTCTGCGTCCCGCTCTCGCTCTCTCTGCGTCCCGCTCTCTCTCTCTCTGCGTCCCGCTCTCTCTCTCTCTGCGTCCCGCTCTCTCTCTCTCTGTGTCCCGCTCTCTCTCTCTCTCTGTGTCCCGCTCTCTCTCTCTCTGTGTCCCGCTCTCTCTCTCTCTCTGTGTCCCTCCCGCTCTCTCTCTGTGTCCCGCTCGCTCTCTCTCTGTGTCCCGCTCGCTCTCTCTCTGTGTCCCGCTCGCTCTCTCTGTGTGTCCCGCTCGCTCTCTCTGTGTCCCGCTCTCTCTCTCTCTGTGTCCCGCTCTCTCTCTCTCTGTGTCCCGCTCTCTCTCTCTCTGTGTCCCGCTCTCTCTTTCTCTGTGTCCCGCTCTCTCTTTCTCTGTGTCCCGCTCTCTCTCTCTCTGTGTCCCGCTCTCTCTCTCTCTCTGTGTCCCGCTCTCTCTCTCTCTCTCTGTGTCCCGCTCTCTCTCTCTGTCTCCCGCTCTCTCTCTGCCTCCCGCTCTCTCTCTGCCTCCCGCTCTCTCTCTCTGTCTCCCGCTCTCTCTCTCTGTCTCCCGCTCTCTCTCTCTGTCTCCCGCTCTCTCTCTCTCTGTCTCCCGCTCGCTCTCTCGCTGTGTCCCGCTCGCTCTCTCTCTGTGTCGCACTCTCTCTCTCTCTCTGTGTCCCGCTCTCTCTCTCTCTGTGTCCCGCTCTCTCTCTCTCTGTGTCCCGCTCTCTCTCTCTCTGTGTCCCGCTCTCTCTCTCTCTGTGTCCCGCTCTCTCTCTGTGTCCCGCTCTCTCTCTCTCTGTGTCCCGCTGTCTCTCTCTCTGTGTCCCGCTCTCTCTCTCTCTGTGTCCCGCTCTCTCTCTCTCTGTGTCCCGCTCTCTCTCTCTCTGTGCCCCGCTCTCTCTCTCTCTGTGTCCCGCTCTCTCTCTCTCTGTGCCCCGCTCTCTCTCTCTCTGTGTCCCTCTCGCTCTCTCTCTGTGTCCCGCTCTCTCTCTCTCTGTGTCCCGCTCGCTCTCTCTGTGTGTCCCGCTCGCTCTCTCTGTGTCCCGCTCGCTCTCTCTGTGTGTCCCGCTCGCTCTCTCTGTGTGTCCCGCTCGCTCTCTCTGTGTCCCGCTCTCTCTCTCTCTGTGTCCCGCTCTCTCTCTCTCTGTGTCCCGCTCTCTCTCTGTGTCCCGCTCTCTCTCTCTCTCTCTGTGTCCCGCTCTCTCTCTCTCTCTCTGTGTCCCGCTCTCTCTCTCTCTGTCTCCCGCTCTCTCTCTGCCTCCCGCTCTCTCTCTGCCTCCCGCTCTCTCTCTGTCTCCCGCTCTCTCTCTCTGTCTCCCGCTCTCTCTCTCTGTCTCCCGCTCTCTCTCTCTCTGTCTCCCGCTCTCTCTCTCTGTGTCCCGCTCTCTCTCTCTCTGTGTCCCGCTCGCTCTCTCTCTGTGTCCCGCTCGCTCTCTTTCTGTGTCCCGCTCTCTCTCTCTCTGTGTCCCGCTCTCTCTCTCTGTCCCGCTCTCTCTCTCTCTCTGTGTCCCGCTCTCTCTCTCTTTGTGTCCCGCTCTCTCTCTCTCTGTGTCCCGCTCTCTCTCTCTCTGTGCCCCGCTCTCTCTCTCTCTGTGCTCCGCTCTCTCTGCCTGTGCCCCGCTCTCTCTCTGTGTCCCGCTCTCTCTCTCTGTGTCCCGCTCTCCCTCTCTCTGTGTCCCGCTCTCTCTCTCTCTGTGTCCCGCTCTCTCTCTCTCTGTGTCCCGCTCTCTCTCTCTCTCTGTGTCCCGCTCTCTCTCTCTCTGTGTCCCGCTCTCTCTCTGTGTCCCGCTCTCTCTCTCTCTCTGTGTCCCCGCTCTCTCTCTCTCTCTGTGTCCCGCTCTCTCTCTCTCTGTGTCCCGCTCTCTCTCTGTGTCCGGCTCTCTCTCTCTCTGTGCCCCGCTCTCTCTCTCTCTCTGTGTCCCGCTCTCTCTCTCTCTGTGCCCCGCTCTCTCTCTCTGTCCCGCTCTCT
The DNA here is from genome assembly GCF_964213995.1 of Mustelus asterias. Classification (NCBI taxonomy): domain Eukaryota; kingdom Metazoa; phylum Chordata; class Chondrichthyes; order Carcharhiniformes; family Triakidae; genus Mustelus; species Mustelus asterias. The sequence goes on along the minus strand of NW_027593929.1, from coordinate 16,439 downwards.
CTCTCTCTCTGTGTCCCGCTCTCTCTCTCTCTGTGTCCCGCTCTCTCTCTCTCTGTGCCCCGCTCTCTCTCTCTCTCTGTGCCCCGCTCTCTCTCTCTCTGCCTGTGCCCCGCTCTCTCTCTGTGTCCCGCTCTCTCTCTCTCTGTGTCCCACTCTCTCTCTCTCTGTGTCCCGCTCTCTCTCTCTCTGTGTCCCGCTCTCTCTCTCTCTGTGTCCCGCTCTCTCTCTCTCTCTGTGTCCCGCTCCCTCTGTCTCTCTGTGTCCCGCTCTCTCTCTCTCTGTGTCCCGCTCTCTCTCTCTCTGTGTCCCACTCTCTCTCTCTGTGTCCCGCTCTCTCTCTCTCTGTGTCCCGCTCTCTCTCTCTCTGTGTCCCGCTCTCTCTCTCTGTGTCCCGCTCTCTCTCTCTCTGTGTCCCGCTCTCTCTCTCTCTGTGTCCCGCTCTCTCTCTCTCTGTGTCCCGCTCTCTCTCTCTCTCTGTGTCCCGCTCTCTCTCTCTCTCTCTGTGTCCCGCTCTCTCTCTCTCTCTGTGTCCCGCTCTCTCTCTCTCTCTGTGTCCCGCTCTCTCTCTCTCTCTGTGTCCCGCTCTCTCTCTCTCTCTGTGTCCCGCTCTCTCTCTCTCTGTGTCCCGCTCTCTCTCTCTGTGTCCCGCTCGCTCTCTCTCTGTGTCCCGCTCTCTCTCTGTGTCCCGCTCGCTCTCTCTCTGTGTCCCGCTCTCTCTCTGTGTCCCGCTCTCTCTCTCTCTCTGTGTCCCGCTCTCTCTCTCTCTCTGTGTCCCGCTCTCTCTCTCTCTGTGTCCCGCTCTCTCTCTCTCTGTGTCCCGCTCTCTCTCTCTGTGTCCCGCTCTCTCTCTCTCTGTGTCCCGCTCTCTCTCTCTCTGTGTCCCGCTCTCTCTCTCTCTGTGTCCCGCTCTCTCTCTCTCTGTGTCCCGCTCTCTCTGTGTCCCGCTCTCTCTCTCTCTGTGTCCCGCTCTCTCTCTCTCTGTGTCCCGCTCTCTCTCTCTCTGTGTCCCGCTCTCTCTCTCTCTGTGTCCCGCTCTCTCTCTCTCTCTCTCTGTCCCGCTCTCTCTCTCTCTCTTTCCCGCTCTCTCTCTCTCTCTGTGTCCCGCTCTCTCTCTCTCTGTGTCCCGCTCTCTCTCCCTGTGTCCCGCTCGCTCGCTCTCTCTCTGTGCCCCGCTCTCTCTCTCTCTGTGCCCCGCTCTCTCTCTCTCTCTGTGTCCCGCTCTCTCTCTCTGTGTCCCGTTCTCTCTCTCTCTCTATGTCCCGCTCTCTCTCTCTCTCTGTGTCCCGCTCTCTCTCTCTCTGTGTCCCGCTCTCTCTCTCTCTGTGTCCCGCTCGCTCTCTCTCTGTGTCCCGCTCTCTCTCTCTCTCTGTGTCCCGCTCTCTCTCTCTCTGTGTCCCGCGCTCTCTCTCTCTCTGTCTCCCGCTCTCTCTCTCTGTGTCCCACTCTCTCTCTCTCTGTGTCCCGCTCTCTCTCTCTCTCTCTGTGTCCCGCTCGCTCTCTCTCTGTGTCCTGCTCTCTCTCTCTCTCTGCGTCCCGCTCTCTCTCTCTCTGTGTCCCGCTCTCTCTCTCTCTGTGTCCCGCTCTCTCTCTCTCTCTGTGTCCCGCTCTCTCTCTGTCTCTTTCCCGCTCTCTCTCTCTCTGCCTGTGCCCCGCTCTCTCTCTCTCTGTGTCCCGCTCTCTCTCTCTCTCTGTGTCCCGCTCGCTCGCTCTCTCTCTGTGCCCCGCTCTCTCTCTCTCTCTGTGCCCCGCTCTCTCTCTCTCTCTGTGTCCCGCTCTCTCTCTCTCTCTGTGTCCCGTTCTCTCTCTCTCTCTATGTCCCGCTCTCTCTCTCTCTCTCTCTCTCTGTGTCCCGCTCTCTCTCTCTCTCTGTGTCCCGCTCTCTCTCTCTCTCTGTGTCCCGCTCTCTCTCTCTCTCTGTGTCCCGCTCGCTCTCTCTCTGTGTCCCGCTCTCTCTCTCTCTCTGTGTCCCGCTCTCTCTCTCTCTGTGTCCCGCTCTCTCTCTCTCTCTCTCTCTGTCTCCCGCTCTCTCTCTCTGTGTCCCACTCTCTCTCTCTCTCTCTCTGTGTCCCGCTCTCTCTCTCTCTCTGTGTCCCGCTCGCTCTCTCTCTGTGTCCCGCTCTCTCTCTCTCTCTGCGTCCCGCTCTCTCTCTCTCTGCGTCCCGCTCTCTCTCTCTCTGCGTCCCGCTCTCTCTCTCTCTGCATCCCGCTCTCGCTCTCTCTGCGTCCCGCTCTCTCTCTCTCTGCGTCCCGCTCTCTCTCTCTCTGCGTCCCGCTCTCTCTCTCTCTGTGTCCCGCTCTCTCTCTCTCTCTGTGTCCCGCTCTCTCTCTCTCTGTGTCCCGCTCTCTCTCTCTCTCTGTGTCCCTCTCGCTCTCTCTCTGTGTCCTGCTCGCTCTCTCTCTGTGTCCCGCTCGCTCTCTCTGTGTGTCCCGCTCGCTCTCTCTGTGTGTCCCGCTCGCTCTCTCTGTGTCCCGCTCTCTCTCTCTCTGTGTCCCGCTCTCTCTCTCTCTGTGTCCCGCTCTCTCTCTCTCTGTGTCCCGCTCTCTCTTTCTCTGTGTCCCGCTCTCTCTCTCTCTGTGTCCCGCTCTCTCTCTCTCTCTGTGTCCCGCTCTCTCTCTCTCTCTCTGTGTCCCGCTCTCTCTCTCTCTGTCTCCCGCTCTCTCTCTGCCTCCCGCTCTCTCTCTGCCTCCCGCTCTCTCTCTCTGTCTCCCGCTCTCTCTCTCTGTCTCCCGCTCTCTCTCTCTGTCTCCCGCTCTCTCTCTCTCTGTCTCCCGCTCGCTCTCTCTCTGTGTCCCGCTCGCTCTCTCTCTGTGTCGCACTCTCTCTCTCTCTCTGTGTCCCGCTCTCTCTCTCTCTGTGTCCCGCTCTCTCTCTCTCTGTGTCCCGCTCTCTCTCTGTGTCCCGCTCTCTCTCTCTCTGTGTCCCGCTCTCTCTCTCTCTGTGTCCCGCTGTCTCTCTCTCTGTGTCCCGCTCTCTCTCTCTCTGTGTCCCGCTCTCTCTCTCTCTGTGTCCCGCTCTCTCTCTCTCTGTGCCCCGCTCTCTCTCTCTCTGTGCCCCGCTCTCTCTCTCTGTGCCCCGCTCTCTCTGCCTGTGCCCCGCTCTCTCTCTGTGTCCCGCTCTCTCTCTCTCTGTGTCCCGCTCTCTCTCTCTGTGTCCCGCTCTCTCTCTCTCTGTGTCCCGCTCTCTCTCTCTGTGTCCCGCTCTCTCTCTCTCTGTGTCCCGCTCTCTCTCTCTCTCTGTGTCCCGCTCTCTCTCTCTCTGTGTCCCGCTCTCTCTCTCTCTGTGTCGCGCTCTCTCTCTCTCTATGCCCCGCTCTCTCTCTCTCTCTGTGTCCCGCTCGCTCTCTCTCTGTGTCCCGCTCTCTCTCTCTCTCTGCGTCCCGCTCTCTCTCTCTCTGCGTCCCGCTCTCTCTCTCTCTGCGTCCCGCTCTCTCTCTCTCTGCGTCCCGCTCTCGCTCTCTCTGCGTCCCGCTCTCTCTCTCTCTGTGTCCCGCTCTCTCTCTCTCTGTCTCCCGCTCTCTCTCTGCCTCCCGCTCTCTCTCTGCCTCCCGCTCTCTCTCTCTGTGTCCCGCTCGCTCTCTCTCTGTGTCCCGCTCTCTCTCTCTCTCTGTGTCCCGCTCTCTCTCTGTGCCCCGCTCTCTCTCTCTCTCTGTGTCCCGCTCGCTCTCTCTCTGTGCCCCGCTCTCTCTCTCTCTCTGTGCCCCGCTCTCTCTCTCTCTGTGCCCGGCTCTCTCTCTCTCTGTGTCCTGCTCTCTCTCTCTCTGTGTCCCGCTCTCTCTCTCTCTCTGTGTCCCGCTCTCTCTCTCTCTGTGTCCCGCTCTCTCTCTGTGTCCCGCTCTCTCTCTCTCTGTGTCGCGCTCTCTCTCTCTCTATGCCCCGCTCTCTCTCTCTCTCTGTGTCCCGCTCGCTCTCTCTCTGCCTCCCGCTCTCTCTCTCTCTGTCTCCCGCTCTCTCTCTCTCTGTGTCCCGCTCTCTCTCTCTCTGTGTCCCGCTCTCTCTCTCTCTGTGTCCCGCTCTCTCTCTCTCTGTGTCCCGCTCTCTCTCTCTCTGTGTCCCGCTCTCTCTCTCTCTGTGTCCCGCTCGCTCTCTCTCTGTGTCCCGCTCGCTCTCTCTCTCTCTCTGTGTCCCGCTCGCTCTCTCTCTGTGTCCCGCTCGCTCTCTCTCTGTGTCCCGCTCGCTCTCTCTCTGTGTCCCGCTCGCTCTCTCTCTGTGTCCCGCTCGCTCTCTCTCTGTGTCCCGCTCTCTCTCTCTCTGTGTCCCGCTCTCTCTCCCTCTCTGTGTCCCGCTCTCTCTCTCTCTGTGTCCCGCTCTCTCTCTCTCTCTGCGTCCCGCTCTCTCTCTCTCTGCGTCCCGCTCTCTCTCTCTCTGTGTCCCGCTCTCTCTCTCTGCCTGTGCCCCGCTCTCTCTCTCTCTGTGTCCCGCTCTCTCTCTCTCTGTGTCCCGCTCGCTCTCTCTCTGTGTCCCGCTCTCTCTCTCTCTCTGTGTCCCGCTCTCTCTCTCTCTGTGTCCCGCTCTCTCTCTCTGTGTCCCGCTCTCTCTCTCTCTGTGTCCCACTCGCTCTCTCTCTCTCTGTGCCCCGCTCTCTCTCTCTCTCTGTGCCCCGCTCTCTCTCTCTCTCTCTCTGTGTCCCACTCTCTCTCTCTCTCTGTGTCCCGCTCTCTCACTCTCTCTATGTCCCGCTCTCTCTCTCTCTGTGTGTCCCGCTCTCTCTCTCTGTGTGTCCCGCTCTCTCTCTCTCTGTGTCCCGCTCGCTCTCTCTCTGTGTCCCGCTCTCTCTCTCTCTGTGTCCCGCTCTCTCTCTCTCTCTGTGTCCCGCTCTCTCTCTCTCTGTGTCCCGCTCGCTCTCTCTCTGTGTCCCGCTCTCTCTCTCTCTGTGTCCCGCTCTCTCTCTGTGTCCCGCTCTCTCTCTCTCTGTGTCCCGCTCTCTCTCTCTCTGTGTCCCGCTCTCTCTCTCTCTCTGCGTCCCGCTCTCTCTCTCTGCGTCCCGCTCTCTCTCTCTCTCTGTGTCCCACTCTCTCTCTCTCTCTGTGTCCCACTCTCTCTCTCTCTCTGTGTCCCGCTCTCTCTCTCTCTCTGTGTCCCGCTCTCTCTCTCTCTGTGTCCCGCTCTCTCTCTCTCGCTTTCTGTGTCCCGCTCTCTCTCTCTCTCTGTCTCCCGCTCTCTCTGTCTCCCGCTCTCTCTGTCTCCCGCTCTCCCTCTGCCTCCCGCTCTCTCTCTGCCTCCCGCTCTCTCTCTCTCTGTCTCCCGCTCTCTCTCTCTCTGTCTCCCGCTCTCTCTCTCTCTGTCTCCCGCTCTCTCTCTCTGTCTCCCGCTCTCTCTCTCTGTCTCCCGCTCTCTCTCTCTGTCTCCCGCTCTCTCTCTCTGTCTCCCGCTCTCTCTCTCTGTCTCCCGCTCTCTCTCTCTGTCTCCCGCTCTCCCTCTGCCTCCCGCTCTCTCTCTGCCTCCCGCTCTCTCTCTCTCTGTCTCCCGCTCTCTCTCTCTCTGTCTCCCGCTCTCTCTCTCTCTGTCTCCCGCTCTCTCTCTCTCTGTCTCCCGCTCTCTCTCTCTGTCTCCCGCTCTCTCTCTCTGTCTCCCGCTCTCTCTCTCTGTGTCCCGCTCTCTCTCTCTCTGTGTCCCGCTCTCTCTCTCTCTGTGTCCCGCTCTCTCTCTCTCTCTCTCTGTCCCGCTCTCTCTCTCTCTCTTTCCCGCTCTCTCTCTCTCTCTGTGTCCCGCTCTCTCTCTCTCTGTGTCCCGCTCTCTCTCTCTGTGTCCCGCTCGCTCGCTCTCTCTCTGTGCCCCGCTCTCTCTCTCTCTGTGCCCCGCTCTCTCTCTCTCTGTGCCCCGCTCTCTCTCTCTCTCTGTGTCCCGCTCTCTCTCTCTGTGTCCCGTTCTCTCTCTCTCTCTATGTCCCGCTCTCTCTCTCTCTCTGTGTCCCGCTCTCTCTCTCTCTGTGTCCCGCTCTCTCTCTCTCTGTGTCCCGCTCGCTCTCTCTCTGTGTCCCGCTCTCTCTCTCTCTCTGTGTCCCGCTCTCTCTCTCTCTGTGTCCCGCGCTCTCTCTCTCTCTGTCTCCCGCTCTCTCTCTCTGTGTCCCACTCTCTCTCTCTCTGTGTCCCGCTCTCTCTCTCTCTCTCTGTGTCCCGCTCGCTCTCTCTCTGTGTCCTGCTCTCTCTCTCTCTCTGCGTCCCGCTCTCTCTCTCTCTGTGTCCCGCTCTCTCTCTCTCTCTGTGTCCCGCTCTCTCTCTGTCTCTTTCCCGCTCTCTCTCTCTCTGCCTGTGCCCCGCTCTCTCTCTCTCTGTGTCCCGCTCTCTCTCTCTCTCTGTGTCCCGCTCGCTCGCTCTCTCTCTGTGCCCCGCTCTCTCTCTCTCTCTGTGCCCCGCTCTCTCTCTCTCTCTGTGTCCCGCTCTCTCTCTCTCTCTGTGTCCCGTTCTCTCTCTCTCTCTCTATGTCCCGCTCTCTCTCTCTCTCTCTCTCTCTCTGTGTCCCGCTCTCTCTCTCTCTCTGTGTCCCGCTCTCTCTCTCTCTCTGTGTCCCGCTCGCTCTCTCTCTGTGTCCCGCTCTCTCTCTCTCTCTGTGTCCCGCTCTCTCTCTCTCTCTGTGTCCCGCTCGCTCTCTCTCTGTGCCCCGCTCTCTCTCTCTCTCTGTGTCCCGCTCTCTCTCTCTCTGTGTCCCGCTCTCTCTCTCTCTCTCTCTCTGTCTCCCGCTCTCTCTCTCTGTGTCCCACTCTCTCTCTCTCTCTCTCTGTGTCCCGCTCTCTCTCTCTCTCTGTGTCCCGCTCGCTCTCTCTCTGTGTCCCGCTCTCTCTCTCTCTGCGTCCCGCTCTCTCTCTCTCTGCGTCCCGCTCTCTCTCTCTCTGCATCCCGCTCTCGCTCTCTCTGCGTCCCGCTCTCTCTCTCTCTGCGTCCCGCTCTCTCTCTCTCTGCGTCCCGCTCTCTCTCTCTCTGTGTCCCGCTCTCTCTCTCTCTCTGTGTCCCGCTCTCTCTCTCTCTGTGTCCCGCTCTCTCTCTCTCTCTGTGTCCCTCTCGCTCTCTCTCTGTGTCCTGCTCGCTCTCTCTCTGTGTCCCGCTCGCTCTCTCTGTGTGTCCCGCTCGCTCTCTCTGTGTGTCCCGCTCGCTCTCTCTGTGTCCCGCTCTCTCTCTCTCTGTGTCCCGCTCTCTCTCTCTCTGTGTCCCGCTCTCTCTCTCTCTGTGTCCCGCTCTCTCTTTCTCTGTGTCCCGCTCTCTCTCTCTCTGTGTCCCGCTCTCTCTCTCTCTCTGTGTCCCGCTCTCTCTCTCTCTCTCTGTGTCCCGCTCTCTCTTTCTCTGTGTCCCGCTCTCTCTCTCTCTGTCTCCCGCTCTCTCTCTGCCTCCCGCTCTCTCTCTGCCTCCCGCTCTCTCTCTCTGTCTCCCGCTCTCTCTCTCTGTCTCCCGCTCTCTCTCTCTCTGTCTCCCGCTCGCTCTCTCTCTGTCTCCCGCTCTCTCTCTGTGTCGCACTCTCTCTCTCTCTCTGTGTCCCGCTCTCTCTCTCTCTGTGTCCCGCTCTCTCTCTCTCTGTGTCCCGCTCTCTCTCTGTGTCCCGCTCTCTCTCTCTCTGTGTCCCGCTGTCTCTCTCTCTGTGTCCCGCTCTCTCTCTCTCTGTGTCCCGCTCTCTCTCTCTCTGTGTCCCGCTCTCTCTCTCTCTGTGCCCCGCTCTCTCTCTCTCTGTGTCCCGCTCTCTCTCTCTCTGTGTCCCGCTCTCTCTCTCTGTGTCCCGCTCTCTCTCTCTCTGTGTCCCGCTCTCTCTCTCTGTGTCCCGCTCTCTCTCTCTCTCTGTGCCCCGCTCTCTCTGCCTGTGCCCCGCTCTCTCTCTGTGTCCCGCTCTCTCTCTCTCTGTGTCCCGCTCTCTCTCTCTGTGTCCCGCTCTCTCTCTCTCTGTGTCCCGCTCTCTCTCTCTGTGTCCCGCTCTCTCTCTCTCTGTGTCCCGCTCTCTCTCTCTCTCTGTGTCCCGCTCTCTCTCTCTCTGTGTCGCGCTCTCTCTCTCTCTATGCCCCGCTCTCTCTCTCTCTCTGTGTCCCGCTCGCTCTCTCTCTGTGTCCCGCTCTCTCTCTCTCTCTGCGTCCCGCTCTCTCTCTCTCTGCGTCCCGCTCTCTCTCTCTCTGCGTCCCGCTCTCTCTCTCTCTGCGTCCCGCTCTCTCTCTCTCTGCGTCCCGCTCTCTCTCTCTCTGCGTCCCGCTCTCGCTCTCTCTGCGTCCCGCTCTCTCTCTCTCTGTGTCCCGCTCTCTCTCTCTCTGTGTCCCGCTCTCTCTTTCTCTGTGTCCCGCTCTCTCTCTCTCTGTGTCCCGCTCTCTCTCTCTCTCTGTGTCCCGCTCTCTCTCTCTCTCTCTGTGTCCCGCTCTCTCTCTCTCTGTCTCCCGCTCTCTCTCTGCCTCCCGCTCTCTCTCTGCCTCCCGCTCTCTCTCTCTGTCTCCCGCTCTCTCTCTCTGTCTCCCGCTCTCTCTCTCTGTCTCCCGCTCTCTCTCTCTCTGTCTCCCGCTCGCTCTCTCTCTGTGTCCCGCTCTCTCTCTCTCTGTGTCGCACTCTCTCTCTCTCTCTGTGTCCCGCTCTCTCTCTCTCTGTGTCCCGCTCTCTCTCTCTCTGTGTCCCGCTCTCTCTCTGTGTCCCGCTCTCTCTCTCTCTGTGTCCCGCTGTCTCTCTCTCTGTGTCCCGCTCTCTCTCTCTCTGTGTCCCGCTCTCTCTCTCTCTGTGTCCCGCTCTCTCTCTCTCTGTGCCCCGCTCTCTCTCTCTCTGTGCCCCGCTCTCTCTCTCTGTGCCCCGCTCTCTCTGCCTGTGCCCCGCTCTCTCTCTGTGTCCCGCTCTCTCTCTCTCTGTGTCCCGCTCTCTCTCTCTGTGTCCCGCTCTCTCTCTCTCTGTGTCCCGCTCTCTCTCTCTGTGTCCCGCTCTCTCTCTCTCTGTGTCCCGCTCTCTCTCTCTCTCTGTGTCCCGCTCTCTCTCTCTCTGTGTCCCGCTCTCTCTCTCTCTGTGTCGCGCTCTCTCTCTCTCTATGCCCCGCTCTCTCTCTCTCTCTGTGTCCCGCTCGCTCTCTCTCTGTGTCCCGCTCTCTCTCTCTCTCTGCGTCCCGCTCTCTCTCTCTCTGCGTCCCGCTCTCTCTCTCTCTGCGTCCCGCTCTCTCTCTCTGCGTCCCGCTCTCGCTCTCTCTGCGTCCCGCTCTCTCTCTCTCTGTGTCCCGCTCTCTCTCTCTCTGTCTCCCGCTCTCTCTCTGCCTCCCGCTCTCTCTCTGCCTCCCGCTCTCTCTCTCTGTGTCCCGCTCGCTCTCTCTCTGTGTCCCGCTCTCTCTCTCTCTCTGTGTCCCGCTCTCTCTCTGTGCCCCGCTCTCTCTCTCTCTCTGTGTCCCGCTCGCTCTCTCTCTGTGCCCCGCTCTCTCTCTCTCTCTGTGCCCCGCTCTCTCTCTCTCTGTGCCCGGCTCTCTCTCTCTCTGTGTCCCGCTCTCTCTCTCTCTGTGTCCCGCTCTCTCTCTCTCTCTGTGTCCCGCTCTCTCTCTCTCTGTGTCCCGCTCTCTCTCTGTGTCCCGCTCTCTCTCTCTCTGTGTCGCGCTCTCTCTCTCTCTATGCCCCGCTCTCTCTCTCTCTCTGTGTCCCGCTCGCTCTCTCTCTGCCTCCCGCTCTCTCTCTCTCTGTCTCCCGCTCTCTCTCTCTCTGTGTCCCGCTCTCTCTCTCTCTGTGTCCCGCTCTCTCTCTCTCTGTGTCCCGCTCTCTCTCTCTCTGTGTCCCGCTCTCTCTCTCTCTGTGTCCCGCTCTCTCTCTCTCTGTGTCCCGCTCGCTCTCTCTCTATGTCCCGCTCGCTCTCTCTCTCTGTGTCCCGCTCGCTCTCTCTCTGTGTCCCGCTCGCTCTCTCTCTGTGTCCCGCTCGCTCTCTCTCTGTGTCCCGCTCGCTCTCTCTCTGTGTCCCGCTCGCTCTCTCTCTGTGTCCCGCTCTCTCTCTCTCTGTGTCCCGCTCTCTCTCCCTCTCTGTGTCCCGCTCTCTCTCTCTCTGTGTCCCGCTCTCTCTCTCTCTCTGCGTCCCGCTCTCTCTCTCTCTGCGTCCCGCTCTCTCTCTCTCTGTGTCCCGCTCTCTCTCTCTGCCTGTGCCCCGCTCTCTCTCTCTCTGTGTCCCGCTCTCTCTCTCTCTGTGTCCCGCTCGCTCTCTCTCTGTGTCCCGCTCTCTCTCTCTCTCTGTGTCCCGCTCTCTCTCTCTCTGTGTCCCGCTCTCTCTCTCTGTGTCCCGCTCTCTCTCTCTCTGTGTCCCACTCGCTCTCTCTCTCTCTGTGCCCCGCTCTCTCTCTCTCTCTGTGCCCCGCTCTCTCTCTCTCTCTCTCTGTGTCCCACTCTCTCTCTCTCTCTGTGTCCCGCTCTCTCACTCTCTCTATGTCCCGCTCTCTCTCTCTCTGTGTGTCCCGCTCTCTCTCTCTGTGTGTCCCGCTCTCTCTCTCTCTGTGTCCCGCTCGCTCTCTCTCTGTGTCCCGCTCTCTCTCTCTCTCTGTGTCCCGCTCTCTCTCTCTCTCTGTGTCCCGCTCTCTCTCTCTCTGTGTCCCGCTCGCTCTCTCTCTGTGTCCCGCTCTCTCTCTCTCTGTGTCCCGCTCTCTCTCTGTGTCCCGCTCTCTCTCTCTCTGTGTCCCGCTCTCTCTCTCTCTGTGTCCCGCTCTCTCTCTCTCTCTGCGTCCCGCTCTCTCTCTCTCTGCGTCCCGCTCTCTCTCTCTCTCTGTGTCCCACTCTCTCTCTCTCTCTGTGTCCCACTCTCTCTCTCTCTCTGTGTCCCGCTCTCTCTCTCTCTCTGTGTCCCGCTCTCTCTCTCTCTGTGTCCCGCTCTCTCTCTCTCGCTCTCTGTGTCCCGCTCTCTCTCTCTCTCTGTCTCCCGCTCTCTCTGTCTCCCGCTCTCTCTGTCTCCCGCTCTCCCTCTGCCTCCCGCTCTCTCTCTGCCTCCCGCTCTCTCTCTCTCTGTCTCCCGCTCTCTCTCTCTCTGTCTCCCGCTCTCTCTCTCTCTGTCTCCCGCTCTCTCTCTCTGTCTCCCGCTCTCTCTCTCTGTCTCCCGCTCTCTCTCTGTCTCCCGCTCTCTCTCTCTGTCTCCCGCTCTCTCTCTCTGTCTCCCGCTCTCTCTCTCTGTCTCCCGCTCTCCCTCTGCCTCCCGCTCTCTCTCTGCCTCCCGCTCTCTCTCTCTCTGTCTCCCGCTCTCTCTCTCTCTGTCTCCCGCTCTCTCTCTCTCTGTCTCCCGCTCTCTCTCTCTGTCTCCCGCTCTCTCTCTCTGTCTCCCGCTCTCTCTCTCTGTGTCCCGCTCTCTCTCTCTCTGTGTCCCGCTCTCTCTCTCTCTGTGTCCCGCTCTCTCTCTCTCTCTCTCTGTCCCGCTCTCTCTCTCTCTCTTTCCCGCTCTCTCTCTCTCTCTGTGTCCCGCTCTCTCTCTCTCTGTGTCCCGCTCTCTCTCTCTGTGTCCCGCTCGCTCGCTCTCTCTCTGTGCCCCGCTCTCTCTCTCTCTGTGCCCCGCTCTCTCTCTCTCTCTGTGTCCCGCTCTCTCTCTCTGTGTCCCGTTCTCTCTCTCTCTCTATGTCCCGCTCTCTCTCTCTCTCTGTGTCCCGCTCTCTCTCTCTCTGTGTCCCGCTCTCTCTCTCTCTGTGTCCCGCTCGCTCTCTCTCTGTGTCCCGCTCTCTCTCTCTCTCTGTGTCCCGCTCTCTCTCTCTCTGTGTCCCGCGCTCTCTCTCTCTCTGTCTCCCGCTCTCTCTCTCTGTGTCCCACTCTCTCTCTCTCTGTGTCCCGCTCTCTCTCTCTCTCTCTGTGTCCCGCTCGCTCTCTCTCTGTGTCCTGCTCTCTCTCTCTCTCTGCGTCCCGCTCTCTCTCTCTCTGTGTCCCGCTCTCTCTCTCTCTGTGTCCCGCTCTCTCTCTCTCTCTGTGTCCCGCTCTCTCTCTGTCTCTTTCCCGCTCTCTCTCTCTCTGCCTGTGCCCCGCTCTCTCTCTCTCTGTGTCCCGCTCTCTCTCTCTCTCTGTGTCCCGCTCGCTCGCTCTCTCTCTGTGCCCCGCTCTCTCTCTCTCTCTGTGCCCCGCTCTCTCTCTCTCTCTGTGTCCCGCTCTCTCTCTCTCTCTGTGTCCCGTTCTCTCTCTCTCTCTATGTCCCGCTCTCTCTCTCTCTCTCTCTCTCTGTGTCCCGCTCTCTCTCTCTCTCTGTCTCCCGCTCTCTCTCTCTCTCTGTGTCCCGCTCGCTCTCTCTCTGTGTCCCGCTCTCTCTCTCTCTCTGTGTCCCGCTCTCTCTCTCTCTCTGTGTCCCGCTCGCTCTCTCTCTGTGCCCCGCTCTCTCTCTCTCTCTGTGTCCCGCTCTCTCTCTCTCTGTGTCCCGCTCTCTCTCTCTCTCTCTCTCTGTCTCCCGCTCTCTCTCTCTGTGTCCCACTCTCTCTCTCTCTCTCTCTGTGTCCCGCTCTCTCTCTCTCTCTGTGTCCCGCTCGCTCTCTCTCTGTGTCCCGCTCTCTCTCTCTCTCTGCGTCCCGCTCTCTCTCTCTCTGCGTCCCGCTCTCTCTCTCTCTGCATCCCGCTCTCGCTCTCTCTGCGTCCCGCTCTCTCTCTCTCTGCGTCCCGCTCTCTCTCTCTCTGCGTCCCGCTCTCTCTCTCTCTGTGTCCCGCTCTCTCTCTCTCTCTGTGTCCCGCTCTCTCTCTCTCTGTGTCCCGCTCTCTCTCTCTCTCTGTGTCCCTCTCGCTCTCTCTCTGTGTCCTGCTCGCTCTCTCTCTGTGTCCCGCTCGCTCTCTCTGTGTGTCCCGCTCGCTCTCTCTGTGTGTCCCGCTCGCTCTCTCTGTGTCCCGCTCTCTCTCTCTCTGTGTCCCGCTCTCTCTCTCTCTGTGTCCCGCTCTCTCTCTCTCTGTGTCCCGCTCTCTCTTTCTCTGTGTCCCGCTCTCTCTCTCTCTGTGTCCCGCTCTCTCTCTCTCTCTCTGTGTCCCGCTCTCTCTCTCTCTCTCTGTGTCCCGCTCTCTCTTTCTCTGTGTCCCGCTCTCTCTCTCTCTGTCTCCCGCTCTCTCTCTGCCTCCCGCTCTCTCTCTGCCTCCCGCTCTCTCTCTCTGTCTCCCGCTCTCTCTCTCTGTCTCCCGCTCTCTCTCTCTCTGTCTCCCGCTCGCTCTCTCTCTGTCTCCCGCTCTCTCTCTGTGTCGCACTCTCTCTCTCTCTCTGTGTCCCGCTCTCTCTCTCTCTGTGTCCCGCTCTCTCTCTCTCTGTGTCCCGCTCTCTCTCTGTGTCCCGCTCTCTCTCTCTCTGTGTCCCGCTGTCTCTCTCTCTGTGTCCCGCTCTCTCTCTCTCTGTGTCCCGCTCTCTCTCTCTCTGTGTCCCGCTCTCTCTCTCTCTGTGCCCCGCTCTCTCTCTCTCTGTGTCCCGCTCTCTCTCTCTCTGTGTCCCGCTCTCTCTCTCTGTGTCCCGCTCTCTCTCTCTCTGTGTCCCGCTCTCTCTCTCTGTGTCCCGCTCTCTCTCTCTCTGTGTCCCGCTCTCTCTCTCTCTCTGTGTCCCGCTCTCTCTCTCTCTGTGTCCCGCTCTCTCTCTCTCTGTGTCGCGCTCTCTCTCTCTCTATGCCCCGCTCTCTCTCTCTCTCTGTGCCCCGCTCTCTCTGCCTGTGCCCCGCTCTCTCTCTGTGTCCCGCTCTCTCTCTCTCTGTGTCCCGCTCTCTCTCTCTGTGTCCCGCTCTCTCTCTCTCTGTGTCCCGCTCTCTCTCTCTGTGTCCCGCTCTCTCTCTCTCTGTGTCCCGCTCTCTCTCTCTCTCTGTGTCCCGCTCTCTCTCTCTCTGTGTCGCGCTCTCTCTCTCTCTATGCCCCGCTCTCTCTCTCTCTCTGTGTCCCGCTCGCTCTCTCTCTGTGTCCCGCTCTCTCTCTCTCTCTGCGTCCCGCTCTCTCTCTCTCTGCGTCCCGCTCTCTCTCTCTCTGCGTCCCGCTCTCTCTCTCTCTGCGTCCCGCTCTCTCTCTCTCTCTGCGTCCCGCTCTCTCTCTCTCTGCGTCCCGCTCTCGCTCTCTCTGCGTCCCGCTCTCTCTCTCTCTGTGTCCCGCTCGCTCTCTCTCTGTGTCCCGCTCGCTCTCTCTCTGTGTCCCGCTCGCTCTCTCTCTGTGTCCCGCTCTCTCTCCCTCTCTGTGTCCCGCTCTCTCTCTCTCTGTGTCCCGCTCTCTCTCTCTCTCTCTGTCGCGCTCTCTCTCTCTGCCTGTGCCCCGCTCTCTCTCTCTCTGTGTCCCGCTCTCTCTCTCTCTGTGTCCCGCTCGCTCTCTCTCTGTGTCCCGCTCTCTCTCTGTGTCCCACTCGCTCTCTCTCTCACTGTGCCCCGCTCTCTCTCTCTCTCTGTGCCCCGCTCTCTCTCTCTCTCTCTGTGTCCCACTCTCTCTCTCTCTCTGTGTCCCGCTCTCTCTCTATGTCCCGCTCTCTCTCTCTGTGTCCCGCTCTCTCTCTCTCTCTGTGTCCGCTCTCTCTCTGTGTCCCGCTCTCTCTCTCTCTCTGTGTCCCGCTCTCTCTCTCTCTCTGTGTCCCGCTCTCTCTCTCTCTCTGTGTCCCGCTCTCTCTCTCTCTCTGTGTCCCGCTCTCTCTCTCTCTCTGTGTCCCGCTCTCTCTCTCTCTCTGTGTCCCGCTCGCTCTCTCTCTGTGTCCCGCTCTCTCTCTCTCTCTGTGTCCCGCTCTCTCTCTCTCTCTGTGTCCCGCTCTCTCTCTCTGTGTCCCGCTCTCTCTCTCTGTGTCCCGCTCTCTCTCTCTCTCTGTGTCCCGCTCTCTCACTCTCTCTGCGTCCCGCTCTCTCTCTCTCTGCGTCCCGCTCTCTCTCTCTCTGTGTCCCACTCTCTCTCTCTCTCTGTGTCCCGCTCTCTCTCTCTCTCTGTGTCCCGCTCTCTCTCTCTCTGTGTCCCACTCTCTCTCTCTCTCTCTGTGTCCCGCTCTCTCTCTCTCTGTGTCCCGCTCTCTCTCTCTCTCTGTGTCCCGCTCTCTCTCTCTGCCAGTGCCCCGCTCTCTCTCTCTCTGTGTCCCGCTCTCTCTCTCTCTGTGTCCCGCTCGCTCTCTCTCTGTGTCCCGCTCTCTCTCTCTCTCTGTGTCCCGCTCTCTCTCTGTGCCCCGCTCTCTCTCTCTCTCTGTGTCCCGCTCGCTCTCTCTCTGTGCCCCGCTCTCTCTCTCTCTCTGTGCCCCGCTCTCTCTCTCTCTGTGCCCGGCTCTCTCTCTCTCTGTGTCCCGCTCTCTCTCTCTCTGTGTCCCGCTCTCTCTCTCTCTCTGTGTCCCGCTCTCTCTCTCTCTGTGTCCCGCTCTCTCTCTGTGTCCCGCTCTCTCTCTCTCTGTGTCCCGCTCTCTCTCTCTCTGTCTCCCGCTCTCTCTCTCTCTGTCTCCCGCTCTCTCTCTCTCTGTCTCCCGCTCTCTCTCTCTCTGTCTCCCGCTCTCTCTCTCTCTGTGTCCCGCTCTCTCTCTCTCTGTGTCCCGCTCTCTCTCTCTCTGTGTCCCGCTCTCTCTCTCTCTGTGTCCCGCTCTCTCTCTCTCTGTGTCCCGCTCGCTCTCTCTCTGTGTCCCGCTCGCTCTCTCTGTGTCCCGCTCGCTCTCTCTCTGTGTCCCGCTCGCTCTCTCTCTGTGTCCCGCTCGCTCTCTCTCTGTGTCCCGCTCGCTCTCTCTCTGTGTCCCGCTCGCTCTCTCTCTGTGTCCCGCTCTCTCTCTCTCTGTGTCCCGCTCTCTCTCCCTCTCTGTGTCCCGCTCTCTCTCTCTCTGTGTCCCCGCTCTCTCTCTCTCTCTGCGTCCCGCTCTCTCTCTCTCTGCGTCCCGCTCTCTCTCTCTCTGCGTCCCGCTCTCTCTCTCTGCCTGTGCCCCGCTCTCTCTCTCTCTGTGTCCCGCTCTCTCTCTCTCTGTGTCCCGCTCGCTCTCTCTCTGTGTCCCGCTCTCTCTCTCTCTCTGTGTCCCGCTCTCTCTCTCTCTGTGTCCCCGCTCTCTCTCTCTGTGTCCCGCTCTCTCTCTCTCTGTGTCCCACTCGCTCTCTCTCTCTCTGTGCCCCGCTCTCTCTCTCTCTCTGTGCCCCGCTCTCTCTCTCTCTCTCTCTGTGTCCCACTCTCTCTCTCTCTCTATGTCCCGCTCTCTCTCTCTCTCTGTGTCCCGCTCTCTCTCTCTGTGTGTCCCGCTCTCTCTCTCTCTGTGTCCCGCTCGCTCTCTCTCTGTGTCCCGCTCTCTCTCTCTCTGTGTCCCGCTCTCTCTGTGTCCCGCTCTCTCTCTCTCTGTGTCCCGCTCGCTCTCTCTCGGTGTCCCGCTCTCTCTCTCTCTGTGTCCCGCTCTCTCTCTGTGTCCCGCTCTCTCTCTCTGTGTCCCGCTCTCTCTCTCTCTGTGTCCCGCTCTCTCTCTCTCTCTGCGTCCCGCTCTCTCTCTCTCTGCGTCCCGCTCTCTCTCTCTCTCTGTGTCCCGCTCTCTCTCTCTCTCTGTGTCCCACTCTCTCTCTCTCTCTGTGTCCCGCTCTCTCTCTCTCTCTGTGTCCCGCTCTCTCTCTCTCTGTGTCCCGCTCTCTCTCTCTCGCTCTCTGTGTCC
>NW_027593928.1:0-24745 GCF_964213995.1 Mustelus asterias | reverse complement strand
ACTGGCGCCTTTGTCATCGTTCTGCAGTTGCTGGACTTTGTTGTCCAGACTTTTCTACCAGTCTGGTCATAATTGACAAATTTGGCGCATGGTTCGGGGATGGGGGCAGTTGTGGAGTGGGGCAGGGGTTGGGGGGAGAGTTCCTCGTGATGTCTTCGTAAACCATTGATCAGAACATAAGAACTCGGAGCAGGAGTTGGCCATCTGGCCCCTCGGGCCTGCTCCGCCATTCAATAAGATCATGGCTGATCTTTTTGTGGACTCAGCTCCACTTACCCGCCCGCTCACCATAACCCTTAATTCCTTTACTGTTCAAAAATCTATCTATCCTTGCCTTAAAAACATTCAATGAGGTAGCCTCAACTGCTTCACTGGGCAGGGAATTCCACAGATTCACAACCCTTTGGGTGAAGAAGTTCCTCCTCAACTCAGTCCTAAACCTGCTCCCCCTTATTTTGAGGCTATGCCCCCTAGTTCTAGTTTCACCCGCCAGTGGAAACAACTTCCCTGCTTCTACCTTTATCTATTCCCTTCATAACCTTATATGTTTCTATAAGATCTCCCCCTCATTCTTCTGAATTCCAATGAGTATAGTCCCTGTCTACTCAGTCTCTCCTCATAAGCCAACCCTCTCAACTCCGGAATCAACCCAGTGAATCTCCTCTGCACCCCCTCCAGTGCCAGTGTATCATTTCTCAAGTAAGGAGAAAGGGATTACAAAAGGTCGTGAATGTAGCCCAATCCATCTCGCAAACCAGCCTCCCATCCAATGACTCCGTCTACACTTCCCACTGTCTCGGCAAAGCAGCCAGCAACACACACCCCGGACATTCTCTCTTCCACCTTCTTCCGTCAGGAAAAAGATGCAAAAGTCTGAGGTCCCGTACCAACCGACTCGAGAACAGCTTCATAGAATCATAGAATAGAATCTCTACAGTGCAGGCGGAGGCCATTTGGCCCATCGAGTCTGCACCGACCATTATCCCACCCAGACCCTATCCACATAACCCCACATATTTACTCCACTAATCCCCAGACCCTAGGGTCAATTCAGCATGGCCAATCAACCTAACCTGCACATCCCTGGACTGTGGGAGGAACACAGTAAGAAGTTTAACAACACCAGGTTAAAGTCCAACAGGTTTATTTGGTAGCAAAAGCCACACAAGCTTTCGGAGCTCCAAGCCCCGGCTTCGGGCTTGGAGCTCCGAAAGCTTGTGTGGCTTTTGCTACCAAATAAATCTGTTGGACTTTAACCTGGTGTTGTTAAACTTCTTACTGTGTTTACCCCAGTCCAAAGCCGGCATCTCCACATCTGTGGGAGGAAACCAGAGCACCCGGAGGAAACCTACACAGACAAGGACAGAACGTGCAAACTCCATACAGACAGTGATTCGAGGCCAGAATTGAACCCGGGTTCCTGCAGCTGTGCCAACCACTGTGTCACTGTGCCGTCAACAGACTTTTGAATGGACCTACCTCGCATTAAGTTGATCTTTTTCTCTCCCCTAGTTCGGACTGTAGTATTACATTCTGCATCCTCTCCTTTCACAGAATCATAGAATCTACAGTGCAGAAGGGGGCCATTTGGCCCATCAAGCCTGCAATCCCACTCAGGTCCTGTCCTATCCCCGTAACCCCACATATCTACCCTTCTAATCCCTCTCACATTTAGGGGCAATTTATCCTGGCCGATCAACCTAACCCGCACACCCTTGGACTGTGGGAGGAAACCGGAGCACCCGGAGGAAACCCACGCAGACACGGGGAGAATGTGCAAACTCCACACAGACAGTGACCCAAGCTGGGAATCGAACCCGGGTCCTTGGCGCTGTGTGCCGCCCAAAGCATACTGTTCCTCCTCTATGAATGGTATGCTTCGTCTGTACAGCGCGCAAGAAACAATTCTTTTCACTGTATGCTAATACATGTGACAATAATAAATCAGATCAAAGTTGAGAAGAGGTGACATTAGCCCCCTGTCCAGAGAGTTTTTTTTGTGAAACTATAAGCTGCAATGCCATTCGGGTCAATAAAAAGTCCTCTAAAGGTTTCAGTGTTGGAAAATGTGAGTTGCTGTTAACCCCTTCCCACTTTCCCACTCAACAAAATTCCCTCCCCAACTCCCACTGTTGAAAGTGAAATTGGAACAGACAGGATGGGCCGAATGGGTTGCGTCTGTCAGACAATTCTTTGTCTTCAGTTTCTGATAATAAATTTGTTATTTTAGTAAGAACAAGGTATGCGAACCAAACAAGGTATAGAATCCATACAGTGAAGAAGAAGCCCATTCGGCCCATCGAGTCTGCACCGACCACAATCCCACCGAGACCCTATCCCCGTAACCCCACATATTTACCCTGCTAATCCCCCTGACATTAAGGGACAATTTAGCATGGCCAATCCATCTAACCCGCACATCTTTGGACACCACGGGTCAATTTAGCACAGCCAATCCACCTAACCCGCACATCTTTGGACAGTAAGGGACAATTTAGCATGGCCAATCCACCTAACCTGCACATCTTTGGACACTAAGGGACAATTTAGCACAGCCAATCCACCTAACCCACACATCTTTGGACACGACGGGTCAATTTAGCACAGCCAATCCACCTAACCCACACATCTTTGGACACTAAGGGTCAATTTAGCATGGCCAATCCACCTAACCTGCACATCTTTGGACACTAAGGGGCAATTTAGCATGGCCAATCCACCTAACCTGCACATATTTGGACACCAAGGGGCAATTTAGCATGGCCAATCCACCGAATCCGCACATTTTTGGAGTGTGGGAAGAAACCGGAGCACCCGGAGGATACCCACGCAGACACGGGGAGAACGTGCAAACTCCACACAGACAGTGACCCGAAGCCGGGAATCGAACCCGGGTCCCTGGCCGCTGTGAGGCAGAAGCGCTAACCCACTGTGCCACCTAAGCAGCTGGATCTCACTCTGCAATAACAAGTTACATAAGGAATGTTGTGCAGCAGCTATTTAGAGCAATTAAGTCTTTATTTGACGGGATGCAAGGCAAAGATGTTTCCTAGTTTTTATTTTTAAATTGCAGTTTTGCATTCCTGTGAATGTTGTGCGGAGATGTTCCTGCCTTATGTCTATCATGGGCCGGCACAGTCAGTCAGCCTGGAAGCAAGGATGTGTTTTGAAGACCGAGACCCTCCCTTTAAGAATGAAATCATTAAGCCAAAATAAATATGTGGAATTTAAAGGGGTGGTGCAGGGAGCATGCCCACAGGGTAAAACAGGTACCCCTTTGCAATTGGGGTGGGGGTGGCAGAGCTGGCAATGCCTTATTCCACCTTTGGACAAACGCTAGTCCACGGTGGCACAGTGGTTAGCACTGCTGCCTCACCACGCCACGGACTCTGATTCGATTCCCGGCTCGGGTCACTGTCTGTGCGGAGTCTGCACCTTCTCCCCGTGTCTGCGTGGGTTTCCTCCGGGTGCTCCGGTTTCCTCCCAGAATCCAAAAGACTTCGATTTCATTTACTATTTTCACATGTATTAACATACAGTGAAAAATATTGTTTCTGGCGCACAACACAGACAAAGCATACCGTTCATAGAGAAGGAAAGGAGAGAGTGCAGAATGTAGTGTTACAGTCATAGCTAGGGTGTAGAGAAAGATCAACTTAGTGTGAGGTAGGTCCATTCAAAAGTCTGACGGCAGCAGGGAAGAAGCTGTTCTTGAGTCGGTTGGTACGCGACCTCAGACTTTTGTATCTTTTTCCCGAAGGAAGAAAGTGGAAGAGAGAATGTCCGGGGTGCGTGGGGGTCCTTGATTATGCTGGCTGCTTTTCCGAGGCAGCGGGAAGTGTAGACAGAGTCAATGGATGGGAGGCTGGTTTGCGTGATGGATTGGGCTACGTTCATGACCTTTTGTGCTTCCTTGCAGTCTTGGGCAGAGCAGGAGCCCATACCAAGCTGTGATACAACCAGAAAGAATGCTTTCTATTGTGCATCTGTAAAAGTTGGTGAGAGTCGTAGCTGACATGCCAAATTTCCTTAGTCTTCTGAGGAAGTAGAGGCTTTGGACTTTCTTAACTATAGTGTCGGCATGGGGGGGACCAAGACAGGTTGTTGGTGATCTGGACACCTAAAAGCTCTCAACCCTTTCTACTTTGTCCCTGTTGATGTAGACAGGGGCATGTTCTCCTTTACGCTTCCTGAAGTCGATGACAATCCTCTTCGTTTTGTTGACATTGAGGGAGAGATTATTGTTGCCGCACCAGTTCACCAGATTCTCTATCTCATTCCTGTACTCTGTCTCGTCATTGTTTGAAGTTGTACAAGACATTGGTAAGGCCACACTTGGAATACTATGTACAGTTCTGGTCATCCAATAACGATAGGATATTATTAAACTAGAAAGAGTGCAGAAACGATTTACTGGGATACTACCGGGACTTGATGGTTTGAGTTATTCGGAGAAGCTGGATAGATTGGGACTTTTTTCCCTGGAGCGTAGGAGGCTTAGGGATGATCTTATAGAGGTCTATAAAATAATGAGGGGCACAGATCAGCTAGATAGTCAATATCTTTTCCCCAAATGTAGACAAGTCTAAAACTGGAGGGCATGGGTTTAAGGTGAGAGGGGAGCGATGCAATAGGGTCCAGAGGGGCAATTCTTTCACGCAGAGGGTGGTGAGTGTCTGGAATGAGCTGCCAGAGATAGTAGTAGAGGCGGGTACAATTTTGTCTTTTTAAAAAGCATTTGGACAGTTACATGGGTACGATGGGTATAGAGGGATATGGGCCAAATGCGGGCAATTGGGACTAGCTTAGTGGTTAAAACCTGGGCAACATGGATAAGTTGGGCACTAAGGCCCTGTTTCCATGTTGTAAACCTCTAAGACGCTATACAAATGCAGGTTGATGTTGTATGCACACAGAGTAGGCTCTGTATCCTGTGCACCAAGTTTTCGCTACTTTTTTACGTCGGTTCATTGTGTGTGTGATCTGAGGCAGGGCTGGGGAATGAGTCACACAGAGGAGGAGGCCATTCAGCCCCTCGGCCTCTCCCAGCACTCAGATTGGCTCTGATCTGTATCTTACTACCTTGGTTCCATCTCTCTTCACACAACAAAAAATAACCCATCAAGCTTTGATTTGCATGATTGAATTTATTCCCAGTTTGACTTTTTTGGGGGAGTGGGGGAAAAGGGAAGGTTTCGGAGTTCCACTCCCCTTTGTAATTATGTGCTTTCTACACCTCTGAACTAATTTCAAGGTGATTCCACCCCCACTCCTCCCCGCCCCCCTTTGTTCTGGGGCAGCACGGTGGCACAGTGTTTAGCGCTACTGCGTCACAGGGCCAGGGACCCGGGTTTGATTCTGGCCTCGGGTGACTGTCGGTTGAATGTGTGGAGTTTGCCCGTATCTCCCCGTATGGGTTTCCTCCAGGTGCTCCAGTTTCCTCCCACAGTCCACCAGCCTCCCATCCATTGACTCCGTCTACACTTCCCGCTGCCTCGGCAAAGCAGCCGGCATAATCAAGGACCCCCACGCACCCCGGACATTCTCTCTTCCACTTTCTTCCGTCGGGGAAAAAGATACACAAGTCTGAGGTCACGTACCGACCGACTCAAGAACAGCTCCTTCCCTGCTGCTGCCATCAGACTTTTGAATGGACCTACCTTGCATTAAGTTGATCTTTCTCTACACCCTAGCTATGACTGTAACACTACATTCTGCACCCTCTCCTTTCCTTCTCTATGAACAGTATGCTTTGTCTATATAGCGCGCAAGAAACAATACTTTTCACTGTATGGTGCTCGGAATCTACAAAGATGCCCAGAGTCTGATCCAGTTTGCCAGCTGTCCATGACTTCCGGCTGTCGTGTTTCCAGTTGGTGGGTGGATTTAGATTTGAAAGGCTGGCTGACACCAGGCTGAGATCTGTTGCCTGGAGACGAGCTTAAAGATCAAGGATTCTGTTTGGTGTCGGAGCATGCGCCATCCTAGCTGTTGACGGGAGCAGGGGATGGGATCCAAACCTCAGCTGCCAGTGACCGAACCTGCACCAAAGACCCTGTTCCCTTCATTGGCTCCTCCGCTCCGGCAACCTTGGTATTTTCAAACTCCCGTCATTCACTCTCGGATCCCTCGCTGGTTTTTGTCCCTATTCTTCCTATTTCCGTATTTCTTTTCCAGCCAATCCTCCCACGATATCGGCCCTCCTCCCATTCCGGCTTATTACCTCCTTCGCTCCACCATTGGTGGACAATCCTTCAGCTGTCTGGGCTGTGAGGGGAATTGAGGGCGGCACGGTAGCACAGTGGTTAACACTGCTGCCTCACAGCGCCAGGGACCCGGGTTCAATTCCTGGCTTGCATCACTGTCTGTGCGGAGTCTGCGCGTTCTCCCCGTGTCTGCATGGGTTTCCTCCGGGTACTGCAGTTTCCTCCCACATTCCAAAGATGTGCGGGTTAGGTGGATTGGCCACACTAAATTGACCCTTAGTGTCCAAAGATGTGCGGGTTAGGTGGATTGGCCATGCTAAATTGCCCCTTAGTGTCCAAAGATGTGCGGGTTAGGTGGACTGGCCATGCTAAATTGACCCTTAGTGTCCAAAGATGTATAGGTGAGGTAAATTGGCCATGCTAAATTGCCCCTTAGTGTCTCAAGATGTGCACAGTAGGTGGGTCAGTCATGCTAAATTTCCCCTTAGCAGGGTAAATATGTGGGGTTACGGGGATAGGGTGGGATTGTTGTCGATGCAGGTTCGATGGGCCGAATGGCCTCCTGCACTATAGGGATTCTGTGGAAAGTTGGGGAGATTATGCTTCAGTTTTCAGGGAAATGGTGAGGTCGCATCCGGAGTGGTGTGTACAATATCGGTCTCCGTATTCAAGGAAAGATGTGAATGCGTTGGAAGCAGATCAGAAAGGTTCACCAGACTATAAGGCGGGTTGTCTTATAGGGGAAAAGTTGGACAGGCTGTGCTTGTATCCGCTGGGGTTTGGAAGAGTAAGAGGCGACTTGATTGAAACATATTAGATCTGGAGGGACTTTCTTGACGGGTGGACGTGAAGAGGATGTTTCCTCTTGTGGAAGAATCTAGAACTCGGGGGTCGCTGTTTAAAAATAAGGGGTCACACATTGAAGATACAAATGAGTAGTATTTATGTTTCAGAGGGTTGAAAGTCTCAGGAACTCTCTTTGGTTTGATTGGATTTCTTGCTGAAAAGGTGGTGGGAGCAGAATCTTTGAATATTTTTAAGGCAGAGGTGGATAGATTCTTGGTAAGTAAGGGGGGAGCGGGGGCGGGGGGGGGGGGGCGCCGTAATAGTTTACTGGGGAGAGGGCAGATTTGAGCATACACTCAGATCAGCCATGATCTCATTAAATGGCAGAACAGGCTCGAGGTGCCGAATGGCCCACTCCTGTTTGTGTGGGCCCCATGTTCTGGAATTCAATCCCAAAAACCTCTTTATCTACCCCCCTCTCTCCTTTTTTAAAAATGTATTATCGTCACGTGTACTGGGATACAGTGGAAAGTATTGTCCCTCGCGTGCTGTAAAGACAAAGTATACCGTTCATAGAGTACATTGGGGAGAAGGAAAGGAGAGGGTGCAGAATGCAGTGTTACAGTCATAGCTAGGGTGTAGAGAAAGATCAACTTAATATATGGTAGGTCCATTCAAATGTCTGATGGCAGTAGGGAAGAAGCTGTTCTTGGTATGTAACCTCTTGTGATATTATAAGCTGCTCTTTCCCTCTCTAGGTGTTGAGAGGTGGCAGCCCTTCAGTTGAACTCCAGTCGAGTTCCTCTTCAAAACTGTGCCCCATCAATTTTCCCACACCGGGATTGGTCTGATGTTGTCAACAACATTAAAATTCAAATTTGATAGGTTCCTGATAGCTGAGTGTCTTCTTTAAACTGATCAGCTGTCAAAATACAAAAGCCTGCTACCAAAGTAACCCTGATGCTTGGTCCTCATTACAAATGTTGCAATCTGTGTACCCTGTATGCACCTGCATATTAAACATCCAAGCACTGACCCAAGACCAGCTTTTAAAGGGACCACACTTCACAAACTCAACTTCACAACATCTGTAACACTACATTCTCCACTCTCTCCTTTCCTTCTCTATGAACGGTATGCTTTGTCTGTATGGCGCGCAAGAAGTAATATTTTTCACTGTATCCCGATACATGTGACAAATCAAATCAAAATGTCTTACAAATGAATGTAAAAAAACGTTTAGGGTCTCAGTAGTTGTTTGTTGGAATCTAAAGACCCTTTAGCGTACATTAAGAGGAAAAAATTGTTATTTGATTTATTATTGTCACATGTATTAGTATACAGTGAAAAGTATTGTTTCTTGCGCGCTATACAGACAAAGCATACCGTTCATAGAGAAGGAAAGGAGAGAATGGAGAATGTAGTGTTACAGTCATAGCTAGGGTGTAGAGAAAGATCAACTTAATGCAAGGGAGGTCCATTCAAAAGTCTGAAGGCAGCAGGGAAGAAGCTGTTCTTGACTGTTCCTCGCGTGCTGTACAGACAAAGTATACCGTTCATAGAGTACATTGGGGAAAAGAAAAGGAGAGAGTGCAGAATGTGGTATTACAGTCATAGATAGGGTGTAGAGAAAGATCAACTTAATGTGAGGTAGGTCCATTCAAAAGTCTGACGGCAGCAGGGAAGGAGCTGTTCTTGAGTCGGTTGGTACGTGACCTCAGACTTTTGTATCTTTTTCCCGACGGAAGAAGGTGGAAGAGAGAATGTCCGGGATGCGTGGGGTCCTTAATTATGCTGGCTGCTTTGCTGAGGCAGCGGGAAGTGTAGACGGAGTCAGTGGATGGGAGGCTGGTTTGCGTGATGGATTGGGCTACATTCATGACCTTTTGTAGTTTTGCGGTCTTGGGCAGAGCAGGAGCCCATACCAAGCTGTGATACATCTGGAAAGAATGCTTTCTGTGGTGCATCTGTAAAAGTTGATGAGAGTCGTAGCTGACATGCCAAATTTCCTTAGTCTTCTGAGAAAGTAGAGGACCTTATGAACCTTGAACACTACTTTGATGCTGTAGTGAATAATTTGTTGTAAATACCCGCTGACACTTGTAAGAATGATCTCAATTACTATTGAATTTCATGTCATTTCAACCTCGTATGTGCGTCAGGCAGAAATCCTGTTTCTGCTTGTTGGGCCCTGGGTAAAAAGTACTATTTCTGTTTTCAAAGTCGTCTCTAGCTTGCAATCCCAATCTTGAAATTGCCTCCGGCTGTATCCACCTTATCTTGGGAGAGTTTCAACTGAACGCTTCCTTAGGGGAATAAAGTCTGGTGAAAGGTGCAATAAATATTTCTGGATTACAGTTGAACCAGATTTGAGACTACTCGGAATGGCTTACAGCATAGAAGCGGGCCATTCAGCCCCTGTGTTTGTGCTGGCCCTCTGAAAGGTCAACTAATCGAGACCCGTTTCCTTGCCTTCTCCCTGTCATGCTGCACATTCGTCCTTTTCGGGTAATGCACGTTGGGCATCATTGTTTAGGGGCGGCACGGTGGCACAGTGGTTAGCACTGGTGCCTCACAACGCCAGGGACCCGGGTTCGATTCCCGGCTTGGGTCACTGTCTGTGTGGAGTTTGCACGTTCTCCCCATGTCTGCGTGGGTTTCTTCCAGATGCTCCAGTTTCCTCCCACAATTCATTGCTCCATAGTGTCCAAAGATGTGCAGGTTAGTTGGAATGGCCATGCTAAATTGCCCCTTAGTGTCCAAAGATGTGTAGGTTAGGTGGATTGGCCATGCTAAATTGTCCCTTACTGCCCAAAGATGTGTAGGTTAGCTGGATTAGTCTTGGGAAAGATGTGGGGTAATGGGGATAGGGTAGGGGAGAGAGCTTGGGTAAGATACTCTATCAGAGAGTCGGTGCAGACTCAATGGGTTGAGTGGCTTCTTCTGCACTGTAGAGATTCTATGATTATGCACTTCAGTAGAGAGAGAATGTGGGGAAGGACTCGAGGGACAGTGTGGTTTATTTATTTATTCATGGCTGGGCTGTGTCCCTGGCCAGGGCAGCAGTTGTTGCCTATCTGTCTTTGCCCTCGAACTGTGTGTCTTTCTCGGCCACCTCCAAGGGGCTAATAGTCAGCCACATTGCTGTGGCTCTGGAATCACATGTAGGCCGATTTCCTTCCCTAAAGTGAACCAGATAGCTTTTTCCGACAATCGATGATCGCCGTTACAGAGTAATTTTGACGCAATTTGACATTTTAATTAAATTTTAAATCCAGCAAATTAAATTGGTGTGATTTGAGCCTTGTGCCCAGAGCTTCAGACAGAATCTCTGAGTTACCAGCCCAACAACATTACAACTTCACAATTACCTCCTCTGAGAAGACTAAGGAAATTTGGCACGTCAGCTACGACTCCCATCAACTTTTACAGATGCTCCATAGAATGCATTCTTTCTGGTTGTATCACAGCTTGGTATGGGGCTCCTGCTCTGCCCAAGACCGCAAGGAACTACAAAAGGTCGTGAATGTAGCCCAATCCATCACGTAAACCAGCCTCCCATCCATTGACTCTGTCTACACTTCCCGCTGCCTCGGCAAAGCAGCCAGCATAATCAAGGACCCCACGCACCCCGGACATTCTCTCTTCCACCTTCTTCCAACGGGAAAAAGGTACAAAAGTCTGAGGTCACGTACCAACCGACTCAAGAACAGCTTCTTCCCTGCTGCCAGCAGACCTTTGAATGGACCTACCTTGCATTAAGTTGATCTTTCTCTACACCCTAGCTATGACTGGAACACTACATTCTGCACTCTCTCCTTTCCTTCTCTATGAACGGTATGCTCCGTCTGTACAGCGCGCAAGAAACAATACTTTTCACAGTATGCTAATACATGTGAGAATAATAAATCAAATCTTGTGTGAGTTGTAATGGTTCAAGCTGGGATTTGATTTGACTTATTAATGTCACGTGTATTAGTATACAGTGAAAAATATTGTTTCTTGCGTGCTATATAGACAGAGCATACCGTTCATAGAGTACATAGGGGAGAAGGAAATGAGGGTGCAGAATGTCGTGTTGCACTCATAGCTCGGGTGTAGAGAGAGATCAGCTTAATATATGGTAGGTCCATTCAAAAGTCTGACAGCAGCAGGGAAGAAGCTGTTCTCGAGTCAGTTGGTGCGTGACCTCAGACCTTTGTATCTTTTTCTCGATGGAAGAAGGTGGAAGAGAGAATGTCCGGGGTGCGTGGGGTCCTTAAATATGCTGGCTGCTTTGCCGAGGCAGCGGGAAGTGTGGACGGAGTGAATGGATGGGAGGCTGGTTTACGTGATGGATTGGGCTACATTCACGACCTTTTGTAGTTTCTTGCGGTCTTGGGCAGAGCAGGAGCCATACCAAGCTGTGATACAACCAGAAAGGATGCTTTCAAATGTCCAGAGGAGTGCGAACAACAACTTGCATTTATTTAGCAACCTAAGTGCGGCACGGTAGCACAGTGGTTAGCACTGCTGCTTCACAGCTCCAGGGACCTGGGTTCGATTCCCGGCTTGGGTCACTGTCTGTGTGGAGTTTGCACATTCTCCTCGTGTCTGCGTGGGTTTCCTCCGGGTGCTCCGGTTTCCTCCCACAGTCCAAAGATGAGCGGGTTAGGTTGATTGGCCATGCTAAAATTGCCCCTTAGTGTCTTGAGATGCGTAGGTTAGAGGGATTAGTGGGTAAATATGTAGGGATATGGGGGTAGGGCCTGGGTGGGATTGTGGTCGGTGTAGACTCGATGGGCCGAATGGCCTGTTTCTGCACTGTAGGGTTTCTATGATTTCATATGATAAATGTGGTCAAACATCCCAAGATGCATTGCAGGAGCCTTACCAAACCGTTTGATAATTCTGACAGTTGACCAGTGATCGGACATGTCGGCTTTTAGGAACGTCTTAAAGGAGTCAAGCAAGGGAGAGAGGTGGGGAGGTTTAGGATGGGAATTCCTGAGCTTGGGGATCGAGGCACCTGAAGGCACGGCCGCCAATGATGGGGCGATTATAAAATCAAGTTTATTTATTACTATCACAAGTAAGCTTACATTAAGCGGGTTAGGTTGATTGGCCAGGTTAAAAAAATTGCCCCTTAGAGTCCTGGGATGCGTAGGTTAGAGGGATTAGCGGGTAAAATATGTGGGGGTAGGGCCTGGGTGGGATTGTGGTCGGTGCAGACTCGATGGGCCGAATGGCCTCCTTCTGCACTGTAGGGTTTCTATGATTCTATGATTTCTATGATTCTATGATTAACACTGCAATGAAGTTACTGTGATAATCCCCTAGTTGCCACACCCCAGCGCCTGTTCAGGTCATCATAGAATCATAGAAACCCTACAGTGCAGAAGGAGGCCATTCGGCCCACTGAGTCTGCACCGACCACAATCCCACCCAGGCCCTACCCCCATATCCCTACATATTTACCCACTAATCCCTCTAATCTACACATCCCAGGACACTAAGGGCAATTTGTAGCATGGCCAATCAACCTAACCCGCACATCTTGGGACTGTGGCAGGTACGCTGAGGGAAAATTTAGCGCGGTCAACGCACCTAACTAGCACATCTTTCAGAGTGTGGGAGGAAACCAGAGCACCCAGAGGAAACCCACGCAGACACGGGGAGAACATACAGACTGCGCCCAAGCCGGGAATCGAACCCGGCGCTGTGAGGCAGCAGTGCCAACCACTGTGCCACCCATCAGGGATGTTTAGGAAGGCTGGAATTAGAGGAGCACAGAGGGTTGTGGGGCTGGGAGCGATTATGGAGGGAGAGGCGACTGCAGAGGGGGGGAGGGAGGGAGGGGGCGAGGTGATGGAGGGATGTGAAAACAAGGAGTGAAGGAAGCTTTTGAGGATTGGGCTGCACTGCAGCCCAGTCAGGGGTCAGCAATCCACAGCCTGGTGTGTGAAGGAGCCTTGTGTAACAGCACAGTGGTGCGAGAGTCACACATTACTGAGCTGTGTCTCTCACCCTGGCGATTACTCAAATCCTCCAGCCCCTCGCACACGTTTGAGGAGCTAACGCCCGGGTGAAAGCAGATGTTCCCGTGTCTGAGCCACACGGTCAGCTTTCCCCTCCTCGCTCTGCTCTCGAGTGTGTGTGTGTGTGTGTGGCAGGGCGCTCTGTAAATGCAGGTTGTTGTTGCTGCCCGCTATACTCAGGCAGCCCAGGCAACTTGGCATGTCTCAGGAGGTGAGTGTGGGGGTGGGGGGCGCATTCTGCCTCGCTTTCTTGGTGGCACTCTCGCTCTCTTGAGACAGGAGGATGTGTGTTCGATCCCCAGACAGGAGACTAAATCACAGCATCGTTATGGTTGCAGAGAGGGGGGGCATTCGGTCTATTGTGTTGGCACCAGCTCCCCAAATCAGCATTATCGCTTCTTCATTCCCCTGCCCTCACCCCCGCACCCCGACACATTGTTTCTAACAGATTCAGATCGGACCACGTGATTTTAGCCAGCGCAGCACTGAGGGAGTGCCGCACTGTCAGAGGGTCAGTGCTGAGGGAGTGCCGCACTGTCAGAGGGTCAGTGCTGAGGAAGTGCCGCATTGTCGAAGAGTCGGTGCTGAGGGAGTGCTGCACTGTCAGAGGGTCAGTGCTGAGGGAGTGCCGCACTGTCGGAGGGTCAGTGCTGAGGGAGTGCCGCACTGTCAGAGGGTCAGTGCTGAGGAAGTTCCGCATTGTCGAAGAGTCGGTGCTGAGGGAGTGCTGCACTGTCAGAGGGTCAGTGCTGAGGGAGTGCCGCACTGTCGGAGGGTCAGTGCTGAGGAAGTGTCGCACTGTCGGAGGGTCAGTGCTGAGGGAGTGCCGCACTGTCAGAGGGTCAGTACTAGAACAAAGAACAAAGAACAGTACAGCACAGGAAACAGGCCCTTCGGCCCTCCAAGCCTGTGCCGCTCCTTGGTCCAACTAGACCAATCATTTGTATCCCTCCATTCCCAGGCTGCTCATGGGACTATCCAGGTAAGTCTTAAACGATGTCAGCGTGCCTGCCTCCACCACCCTACTTGGCAGCGCATTCCAGGCCCCCACCACCCTCTGTGTAAAAAGCGTCCCTCTGATGTCTGAGTTATACCTCGCCCCTCTCAGCTTGAGCCCGTGACCCCTCGTGATCGTCACCTCCGACCTGGGAAAAAGCTTCCCACTGTTCACCCTATCTATACCCTTCATAATCTTGTATACCTCTATTAGATCTCCCCTCATTCTTCGTCTTTCCAAGGAGAACAACCCCAGTACTGAGGGAGTGCGGCACAGTCGGAGGGTCAGTGCTGAGGGAGTGCCGCACATTTGGAGGGTCAGTGCTGAGGGAGTGCCACATTGTCGAAGGGTCAGTGCAGAGGGAGTGCCGCACTGTCAGAGATGCCACCTTTCTGATAAGCCAGCTTTAAGATAAGCAGTGCTGCCGGGGGGATCTTGCTACAGGCCAACAGAATTCTCGGGGGTAGCAATAAAATCTTTGAGACATTGTGTCAAAAAAGGAATACATTTTCATTTCTATAGCACCTTTCTCCTCTGCGAATCTCAGCACTTTGCAGCCGATGAGTGGGGTGGGGGCGGCAGTGAGAGAAGCGAACAAGGAGGCAGGGGAGGGAGGGAGGGAGGGGGGGGGGGTGGCGGGGGGGACACGGGCCCAGGGGGGGGCGAAGGGGGAGCGGAGGATTAGGGGGAGGCGATAGAGAAAGAGGATGAGCAGCGGCAGTGGGTGTCGGGGAGAAGGATGTGGGGGAGGGGTCGGGGGAGAGGAGGGGGGTCGGGGGAGGGGAGGAGGAGGGATCAGCGGTAGCTTTGGGGCAGGGCAGAGTGGGGGCCCGGGGAAAGGGGGCAGGGGCAAGGTGGGCAGAGGGGGGTAGGGACAAGCCTGACACCGGGTGGGGGGGGGGGGGGGGGGGGGGGAGAGGTGGCTGGCAGGGGGTTGGTGGGGGGCAGAGTGAGGGAGAAGTAGTCGGGGCAAAGGGTGAAGGGGACGGGTGAGGAACAAGGAAACTTGTAAAACCAAGACACACGGGATCTGGGAAAAGTTGAATGAGACAGAATGGCGGAGGGAGGTGTGCCGGGGGTGTGGGGGCGGGGGAGAGCCAGATGAAGAGAGCAGACTGAGAGCTGTCGGACGTGTGAATCTGTCGAACTGCGGCAGACAGGAAAGACATTGTCCTGGCCTTGTTGATGTGTTTGTACAATTTGCAGGATGTAGACACTGAGTTCAGGGCACGACCTTTCTCTCGGGGTCTTCTGCCCCCGGCGGGGGGGGGGGAGGGGGAGGGGGGGTGCAGTGCCCCTCAAAGACCACCCAGTGACTCTCTCCATTTGTCCTTGAATCTCTGAAGTGATGTTGTGTCTGAGGCTCGGGAGGTGGGGGAGTTTCCGTCAGTGAGTTACGGTCAGTGTCTCGAGGTCCTCATAAACACTGTGACCATTCAGTCCCCAAACGCCCTCACAGGTCAGAGAGCTCTCTCCGACACCTCAGAGCAACTGGCATCTGAAGTTGATTTCAGTGTAGCAGCAAGTTATTCTTGCCCCCTGACCCCACCCGCTGCCTTGGCATCATCAAGGACCCCACGCGCCCCGGACATTCTCACTTCCACCTTCTTCCGTCGGGAAAAAGATACAAAAGTCTGAAGTCACGCACCAACCGACTCAAGAACAGCTTCTTCCCTGCTGCCATCAGACTTTTGAATGGACCTACCTCGCATTAAGTTGATCTTTCTCCACACCCTAGCTATGACTGTGACACTACATTCTGTACTCTCGCATTTCCTTCTCTCTGAACGGTGTGCTTTGTCTGTAGAATCATAGAATCCTACAGCGCAGAAGGAGGCCATTCGGTCCATCGAGTCTGCACCGACAACAATCCCACCCAGGCCCTGTTCCTGTAACCCCGCTAATCTACGCATCCTGGGACACTAAGGAGCAATTTAGCATGGCCAATCAGCCTAACCCGCACATCGTTTGGGCTGTGGGAGGAATCCGGAGCACCCGGGGGAAACCCACGCAGACACGGGGAGAATGTGCAGACTCCACACAGACAGTGACCCAAGCCGGGAATCGAACCCAGGTCCCTGGAGCTGTGAAGCAGCAGTGCTAACCACTGCGCCACTGTGCCGCCCCCAGTATTGCATGCAAGAAACAATACTTTTAACTGTATACTAATAGATGCGACAAATTGTCGACACGGTGGCACAGCGGGTTAGCACTGCTGCCTCACAGCGCCATGGACCCGGGTTCGATTCCCGGCTTGGGTCACTGTCTGTGCGGAGTCTGCACGTTCTCCCCGTGTCTGTGTGGGTTTCCTCCGGGTGCTCCGGTTTCCTCCCACAGTCCGAACGACGTGCTGGTCAGGTGTGTCGGCCGTGCTAAATTCTCCCTCAGTGTAACCGAACAGGTGCCGGAGTGTGGCGACTGGGGGATTTTCCACAGTAACTTCATTGCAGTGTTAATGTAAGCCTTACTTGTGACTAATAAATAAACTTTAACTTTAAATCAAATCAAGGAAGTTACACAGCCAGACAATCTAATTAGCTGAGGTCAATTTGATGGTGGGGAAGGAAGGGGCCACTGGATCAGGAGTGGAACCCTAGTTGATTTCAGTTTAAAGTTTATTTAGAATTAACGTAGGGGGGGAGCTATACGATAAATGGCAGAACCATAAAGGGTGTAGATACGCAGAGGGACCTGGGTGTGCAAGTCCACAGATCCTTGAAGGTGACATCACAGGTGGAGAAGGTAGTGAATAAGGCATATAGCATGCTTGCCTTTATAGAACGGGGCATAGAGTATAAAAGTTGGGGTCTGATGTTGCAGTTAAATAGAACGTTGGTTCGGCCGCATTTGGAATATTGCGCCCAGTTCTGGTCGCCACACTACCAGAAGGACATGGAAGCTTTAGAGAGAGTGCAGAGGAGGTTTACCAGGATGTTGCCTGGTATGGAAGGGCTTAGTTATGAGGAGAGATTGGGTAAACTGGGGTTGTTCTCACTGGAAAGACAAAGGATGAGGGGTGACCTAATAGAGGTGTATAAAATTATGAAAGGCATAGATAGGGTGAACGGTGGGAAGCTTTTTACCAGGTCAGTGGTGACGTTCACGAGGGGTCATAGGTTCAAGGTGAGGGGGGGGAGGGGAGGTTTAACACGGATATCAGAAGGACGTATTTTACACAGAGGGTTTTGGGGGCCTGGAATGCACTGCTGGGCAAGGTGGTGGAGGCGGACACACTGGGAACGTTTAAGACTTATCTAGATAGCCACATGAACGGAGTGGGAATGGAGGGATACAAAAGAATGGTCTAGTTTGGACCAGCTCGGGCTTGGAGGGCCGAAGGGCCTGTTCCTGTGCTGTATTGTTCTTTGCCTGTTCGGGTACACTGAGGGAGAATTTAACACAGCCGATGCACCTAACTTATTCCCTCTTGCCCAGGAATACTGTAATACAAGTCCCTGTATATTCTCCCTGAGCAAGACTAAAATCAACACTGAAAGACAAAGGGCGGGAATTTCTGCCGGAAACCCTTACCCAAGATCAAACGGACCTTTGCGTGGTCCGTATCCCGCCCGCTACGATTCCCGTGGTGGGCGGGGTGGGAAAACTCCGCCCAAAGAGAGAGAGAGACAGACCGACGGAGAGAGGGGGAGGGAGGGGCGAGAGAAAGGCAAAACACTGACACAAAGAAAGACTGACAGAGTGAGTTACTGAGAGATTTGCTTTGATTTGATTTATTATTAGCATACAGTGAAAAGTATTGTTTCTCACGCTCGCTATACAGACAAAGCATGCCGTTCATAGAGTACATAGGGGAGAGGGAAAGGACAGGGTGCAGAATGTCGTGTTACAGTCACAGCTAGGGTGCAGAGAAAGATCAACTTAATATAATTGTGATTGTGGTCGGTGCAGACTCGATGGGCTAAATGGCCTCCTTCTGCACTGTATGATTCTACAAGGTGGGTCCATTCAAGAGTCTGACGGCAGCAGGGAAGAAGCTGTTCTTGAGTCGGTTGGTACGTGACCTCAGACTTTTGTACCTTTCTCCCGATGGAAGGTGGAAGAGAGAATGTCCGGGGTGCGTGGGGTCCTTAATTATGCTGGCTGCTTTGCCGAGGCAGTGGGAAGTGTAGACAGAGTCAATGGATGGGAGGCGGGTTTGCGTGATGGATTGGGCGAGATTCACGACCCTTTGTAGTTCCTTGCAGTCTTGGGCAGAGCAGGAGCCCCTACCAAGCTGTGATACAACCAGAAAGAATGCTTTCTATGGCGCATCTGTTGATGAGAGTCGTGGCGGACATGCTGAATTTCCTTAGCCTCCCGAGAAAGTAGAGAAAAGACAAGACAGGGACAGAGTTACTGATAGAGGAACAGGTCAGTGCAGAGCGAGACACAGCACAGAGAGAGTGGGTGGGGGATTGGAGGGACATGCAGACAGGAAAAGATAACGTTTTGGACAAGGAGAGAGAGATATCGAGATGGACAGAAAGAGAAAGTCAAGAAAGAGGTCCACACCGAGTGACAAAGGAAGACAGAGAGAAAGATAGAATCACAGGGGCGAAGGGAAACCCAGTGAGAGTGACGCAGACAGAGGAAGAAAGAACAGAAACAGAAACAGAGACGGACACAGAAAGAAACAGACAAATAGTGAAAGTCAGAAACTGGGAGAGACGGAGGAGTGGACAAAGAGCAGGGGAGACAAGAGAGAGAGGGAGCGGGAGGGATGAGAGAGAGAGAGAGCGGGAGGGATGAGAGAGAGAGCGGGAGGGATGAGAGAGAGAGAGAGAGCAGGAGGGATGAGAGAGAGAGAGCGGGAGGGATGAGAGAGAGAGAGCGGGAGGGATGAGAGAGAGAGAGAGCGGGAGGGATGAGAGAGATAGAGCGGGAGGGATGAGAGAGAGAGGGATGAGAGAGAGAGAGCGGGAGAGACGAGAGAGAGAGGGAGCGGGAGGTACGAGAGAGAGAGAGCGGGAGGGACGAGAGAGAGAGAGAGCGGGAGGGACGAGAGAGAGAGAGCGGGAGGAACGCGTGAGAGAGAGAGAGCGGGGGGACGAGAGAGAGAGCGGGGGGGACGAGAGAGAGAGCGGGGGGGACGAGAGAGAGAGCGGGCGGGACGAGAGAGAGAGCGGGCGGGACGAGAGAGAGAGCGGGGGGACGAGAGAGAGAGCGGGAGGGACGAGAGAGAGAGCGGGAGGGACGAGAGAGAGAGAGAGCAGGAGAGACGAGAGAGAGCGGGAGGGACGAGAGAGAGAGGGAGCGGGAGGGACGAGAGAGAGAGAGAGAGCGGGAGGGATGAGAGAGAGAGAGAGAGCAGGAGGGATGAGAGAGAGAGGGAGCGGGAGGGACGAGAGAGAGAGAGAGAGCGGGAGGGATGAGAGAGAGAGAGCAGGAGGGATGAGAGAGAGAGAGCGGGAGGGACGACAGAGAGAGCGTGGGAAGAGAGAGAGAGCGGGGGAACGAGAGAGAGAGCGGGAGGGACGAGAGAGAGAGAGAGCGGGAGGGACGAGAGAGAGAGAGCAGGAGAGACGAGAGAGAGAGAGAGCGGGAGGGACGAGAGAGAGAGGGAGCGGGAGGGACGAGAGAGAGGGAGCGGGAGGGACGAGAGAGAGAGAGCGGGAGGGATGAGAGAGAGAGAGCGGGAGGGATGAGAGAGAGAGAGCGGGAGGGATGAGAGAGAGAGTGAGCGGGAGGGATGAGAGAGAGAGAGAGAGCGGGAGGGATGAGAGAGAAAGAGAGAGCGGGAGGGATGAGAGAGAGAGAGCGGGAGGGATGAGAGAGAGAGCGGGAGGGATGAGAGAGAGAGAGCGGGAGGGATGAGAGAGAGAGAGCGGGAGGGATGAGAGAGAGAGAGCGGGAGGGATGAGAGAGAGAGAGCGGGAGGGATGAGAGAGAGAGAGCGGGAGGGATGAGAGAGAGAGAGCGGGAGGGATGAGAGAGAGAGAGCGGGAGGGATGAGAGAGAGAGAGCGGGAGGGATGAGAGAGAGAGGGAGCGGGAGGGATGAGAGAGAGAGAGCGGGAGGGATGAGAGAGAGAGAGAGCGGGAGGGATGAGAGAGAGAGAGAGAGCGGGAGGGATGAGAGAGAGAGAGCGGGAGGGATGAGAGAGAGAGAGCGGGAGGGATGAGAGAGAGAGCGGGAGGGATGAGAGAGAGAGAGCGGGAGGGATGAGAGAGAGAGAGCGGGAGGGATGAGAGACAGAGAGAGCGGGAGGGATGAGAGAGAGAGCGGGAGGGACGAGAGAGAGAGAGCGGGAGGGACGAGAGAGAGCGGGAGGGACGAGAGAGAGAGAGAGCGGGAGGGACGAGAGAGAGAGAGCGGGAGAGACGAGAGAGAGAGGGAGCGGGAGAGACGAGAGAGAGAGGGAGCCGGAGGGACGAGAGAGAGAGAGAGCGGGAGGGACGAGAGAGAGAGAGAGAGCGGGAGGGACGAGAGAGAGAGAGAGCGGGAGGGACGAGAGAGAGAGAGAGCGGGACGGACGAGAGAGAGAGAGCGGGAGAGACGAGAGAGAGAGAGCGGGAGGGACGAGAGAGAGAGAGCGGGAGGGACGAGAGAGAGAGAGCGGGAGGGACGAGAGAGAGAGAGCGGGAGGGACGAGAGAGAGAGAGCGGGAGGGACGAGAGAGAGAGAGCGGGAGGGACGAGAGAGAGAGAGAGCGAGAGGGACGAGAGAGAGAGAGAGCGGGAGGGACGAGAGATTGAGAGCGGGAGGGATGAGAGAGAGAGAGAGCGGGAAGGATGAGAGAGAGAGAGAGAGCGGGAGGGATGAGAGAGAGAGAGCGGGAGGGATGAGAGAGAGAGAGCGGGAGGGATGAGAGAGAGAGAGCGGGAGGGACGAGAGAGAGAGCGGGAGGAACGCGTGAGAGAGAGAGAGCGGGGGGACGAGAGAGAGAGCGGGGGGAACGAGAGAGAGGGAGCGGGAGGGATGAGAGAGAGAGCGGGGGGACGAGAGGGAGAAAGAGCGGGAGAGACAAGAGAGAGAGAGCGGGAGGGATGAGCGAGAGAGAGCGGGAGGAATGAGCGAGAGAGAGAGCGGGAGGGATGAGAGAGGGAGAGCGGGAGGGATGAGCGAGAGAGAGCGGGAGGGATGAGCGAGAGACAGCGGGAGGGATGAGCGAGAGACAGCGGGAGGGATGAGCGAGAGAGAGCGGGAGGGATGAGAGAGAGAGAGCGGGAGGGATGAGAGAGAGAGAGCGGGAGGAACGCGTGAGAGAGAGAGAGAGAGCGGGGGGACGAGAGAGAGAGCGGGGGGACGAGAGAGAGAGCGGGGGGACGAGAGAGAGAGCGGGGGGACGAGAGAGACAGCGGGGGGACGAGAGAGACAGCGGGGGGACGAGAGAGAGAGCGGGGGGACGAGAGAGAGAGCGGGAGGGATGAGAGAGAGAGAGCGGGAGGGATGAGAGAGAGAGAGCGGGAGGGATGAGAGAGAGAGTGAGCGGGAGGGATGAGAGAGAGAGAGAGAGCGGGAGGGATGAGAGAGAAAGAGGGAGCGGGAGGGATGAGAGAGAGAGAGCGGGAGGGATGAGAGAGAGAGCGGGAGGGATGAGAGAGAGAGAGCGGGAGGGATGAGAGAGAGAGAGCGGGAGGGATGAGAGAGAGAGAGCGGGAGGGATGAGAGAGAGAGAGCGGGAGGGATGAGAGAGAGAGAGCGGGAGGGATGAGAGAGAGAGAGCGGGAGGGATGAGAGAGAGAGAGGCGGGAGGGATGAGAGAGAGAGAGCAGGAGGGATGAGAGAGAGAGGGAGCGGGAGGGATGAGAGAGAGAGAGCGGGAGGGATGAGAGAGAGAGAGAGCGGGAGGGATGAGAGAGAGAGAGAGAGCGGGAGGGATGAGAGAGAGAGAGCGGGAGGGATGAGAGAGAGAGAGCGGGAGGGATGAGAGAGAGAGCGGGAGGGATGAGAGAGAGAGAGCGGGAGGGATGAGAGAGAGAGAGCGGGAGGGATGAGAGACAGAGAGAGCGGGAGGGATGAGAGAGAGAGCGGGAGGGACGAGAGAGAGAGAGAGCGGGAGGGACGAGAGAGAGCGGGAGGGACGAGAGAGAGAGAGAGCGGGAGGGACGAGAGAGAGAGAGCGGGAGAGACGAGAGAGAGAGGGAGCGGGAGAGACGAGAGAGAGAGGGAGCCGGAGGGACGAGAGAGAGAGAGAGCGGGAGGGACGAGAGAGAGAGAGAGAGCGGGAGGGACGAGAGAGAGAGAGAGCGGGAGGGACGAGAGAGAGAGAGAGAGAGGCGGGACGGACGAGAGAGAGAGAGCGGGAGAGACGAGAGAGAGAGAGCGGGAGGGACGAGAGAGAGAGAGCGGGAGGGACGAGAGAGAGAGAGCGGGGAGGGACGAGAGAGAGAGAGCGGGAGGGACGAGAGAGAGAGAGCGGGAGGGACGAGAGAGAGAGCGGGAGGGACGAGAGAGAGAGAGAGCGAGAGGGACGAGAGAGAGAGAGAGCGGGAGGGACGAGAGATTGAGAGCGGGAGGGATGAGAGAGAGAGAGAGCGGGAAGGATGAGAGAGAGAGAGAGAGGCGGGAGGGATGAGAGAGAGAGAGCGGGAGGGATGAGAGAGAGAGAGCGGGAGGGACGAGAGAGAGAGCGGGAGGAACGCGTGAGAGAGAGAGAGCCGGGGGACGAGAGAGAGAGCGGGGGGAACGAGAGAGAGGGAGCGGGAGGGATGAGAGAGAGAGCGGGGGACGAGAGGGAGAAAGAGCGGGAGAGACAAGAGAGAGAGAGCGGGAGGGATGAGCGAGAGGGAGCGGGAGGAATGAGCGAGAGAGAGAGCGGGAGGGATGAGAGAGGGAGAGCGGGAGGGATGAGCGAGAGAGAGCGGGAGGGATGAGCGAGAGACAGCGGGAGGGATGAGCGAGAGACAGCGGGAGGGATGAGCGAGAGAGAGCGGGAGGGATGAGCGAGAGAGAGCGGGAGGGATGAGAGAGAGAGAGCGGGAGGGATGAGAGAGAGAGAGCGGGAGGAACGCGTGAGAGAGAGAGAGAGCGGGGGGACGAGAGAGAGAGCGGGAGCGGGAGGAGAGACGGGGGACGAGAGAGACAGCGGGGGGACGAGAGAGACAGCGGGGGGACGAGAGAGAGAGCGGGGGGACGAG
This sequence comes from Mustelus asterias, assembly GCF_964213995.1. Classification (NCBI taxonomy): domain Eukaryota; kingdom Metazoa; phylum Chordata; class Chondrichthyes; order Carcharhiniformes; family Triakidae; genus Mustelus; species Mustelus asterias. Next base: position 1,659 of record NW_027593928.1, on the reverse strand, counting down.
AGAGAGAGCGGGAGGGACGAGAGAGAGAGAGAGCGGAGAGACGAGAGAGAGAGAGCGGGAGGATGAGCGAGGGAGGGAGGGATGAGAGAGAGAGAGCGGGAGGGATGAGAGAGAGAGAGCGGGAGGGATGAGAGAGGAGAGCAGGAGGGATGAGAGAGAGAGCGGGAGGGACGAGAGAGAGAGAGCGGGAGGGACGAGAGAGAGAGAGAGCGGAGGGACGAGAGAGAGAGCGGGGGGACGAGAGAGAGAGCGGGGGACGAGAGAGAGAGCGGGAGGGAGAGAGAGAGAGAGGCGGAGGGATGAGAGAGCGGGAGGGATGAGAGAGAGAGGGAGCGGGAGGGATGAGAGAGAGAAGGAGCGGGAGGGATGAGAGAGAGAGAGCGGGAGAGATGTGAGAGAGAGAGTGGGAGGGATGAGAGAGAGAGAGAGAGCGGGAGGGATGAGAGAGAGAGAGCGGGAGGGATGAGAGAGAGAGAGCGGGAGGGATGAGAGACAGAGAGAGCGGGAGGGATGAGAGAGAGCGGGAGGGACGAGAGAGAGAGAGAGCGGGAGGGACGAGAGAGAGAGAGAGCGGGAGGGACAGAGAGAGAGAGAGCGGGAGGGACGAGAGAGAGAGCGGGAGAGACGAGAGGGAGCGGGAGGGACGAGAGAGAGAGAGAGCGGGAGGGACGAGAGAGAGAGAGAGCGGGAGGGACGAGAGAGAGAGAGAGCGGGAGGGAAGAGAAAGAGAGCGGGAGAGACGAGAGAGAGAGAGCGGGAGGGACGAGAGAGAGAGAGTGGGAGGGACGAGAGAGAGAGAGCGCGGGACGAGAGAGAGAGAGCGGGAGGGACGAGAGAGAGAGAGCGGGAGGGACGAGAGAGAGAGAGCGGGAGGGACGAGAGAGAGAGAGAGCGGGAGGGACGAGAGAGAGAGAGCGGGAGGGGATGAGAGAGAGAGAGCGGGAGGGATGAGAGAGAGAGAGCGGGAGGGATGAGAGAGAGAGAGCGGGAGGGACGAGAGAGAGAGAGCGGGAGGAACGCGTGAGAGAGAGGGAGCGGGGGGACGAGAGAGAGCGGGGGGAACGAGAGAGAGGTAGCGGGAGGGATGAGAGAGAGAGCGGGGGACGAGAGGGAGAGAGAGCGGGAGAGACAAGAGAGAGAGAGCGGGAGGGATGAGCGAGAGAGAGCGGGAGGAATGAGCGAGAGAGAGAGCGGGAGGGATGAGAGAGAGAGAGCGGGAGGGATGAGAGAGAGAGAGCGGGAGGGATGAGAGAGAGAGAGCGGGAGGGATGAGCGAGAGAGAGCGGGAGGGATGAGCGAGAGAGAGCGGGAGGGATGAGCGAGAGAGAGCGGGAGGGATGAGCGAGAGAGAGCGGGAGGGATGAGAGAGAGAGAGCGGGAGGGACGCGTGAGAGAGAGAGAGCGGGGGGACGAGAGAGAGAGCGGGAGGGACGAGAGAGAGAGCGGGGGGACGAGAGAGAGAGCGGGGGACGAGAGAGAGAGCGGGGGGACGAGAGAGAGAACGGGAGGGACGAGAGAGAGAGAGAGCGGGAGGGATGAGCGAGAGAGAGAGGGAGGGATGAGCGAGAGAGAGCGGGAGGGATGAGAGAGTGAGCAGGAGGGACGAGAGAGAGAGCGGGAGGGACGAGAGAGAGAGAGTGCGGGAGGGGACGAGAGAGA
>NW_027593927.1:0-24749 GCF_964213995.1 Mustelus asterias | reverse complement strand
CGGGGAGGGAGGGAGAGAGAGACGGGGAGGGAGGGAGAGAGAGACGGGGAGGGAGGGAGAGAGAGACGGGGAGGGAGGGAGAGAGAGACGGGGAGGGAGGGAGAGAGAGACGGGGAGGGAGGGAGAGAGAGACGGGGAGGGAGGGAGAGAGAGACGGGGAGGGAGGGAGAGAGAGACGGGGAGGGAGGGAGAGAGAGACGGGGAGGGAGGGGGAGGAGAGAGACGAGGAGGGAGGGAGAGAGAGACGGGGAGGGAGGGAGAGAGAGACGGGGAGGGAGGGAGAGAGAGACGGGGAGGGAGGGAGAGAGAGACGGGGAGGGAGGGAGAGAGAGACGGGGAGGGAGGGAGAGAGAGACGGGGAGGGAGAGGAGACGGGGAGGGAGGGAGAGAGAGACGGGGAGGGAGGGAGAGAGAGACGGGGAGGGAGGGAGAGAGAGACGGGGAGGGAGGGAGAGAGAGACGGGGAGGGAGGGAGAGAGAGACGGGGAGGGAGGGAGAGAGAGACGGGGAGGGAGGGAGAGAGAGACGGGGAGGGAGGGAGAGAGAGACGGGGAGGGAGGGAGAGAGAGACGGGGAGGGAGGGAGAGAGAGACGGGGAGGGAGGGAGAGAGAGACGGGGAGGGAGGGAGAGAGAGAAGGGGAGGGAGGGAGAGAGAGACGGGGAGGGAGGGAGAGAGAGACGGGGAGAGGAGGGAGAGAGAGACGGGGAGAGAGGGAGGGAGAGAGAGACGGGGAGAGGAGGAGGGAGAGAGAGACGGGGAGAGAGGGAGGGAGAGAGAGACGGGGAGAGAGGGAGGGAGAGAGAGACGGGGAGAGAGGGAGGGAGAGAGAGACGGGGAGAGAGGGAGGGAGAGAGAGACGGGGAGAGAGGGAGGAGAGAGAGACGGGGAGGGAGGGAGGGAGAGAGAGACGGGAGGGAGGGAGGGAGAGAGAGACGGGGAGGGAGGGAGGAGAGAGAGACGGGGAGGGAGGGAGGGGAGAGAGACGGGGAGGGAGGGAGGGAGAGAGAGACGGGGAGGGAGGGAGAGAGAGACGGGAGGGAGGGAGGAGGAGAGACGGGGAGGGAGGGAGGGAGAGAGAGACGGGGAGGGAGGGAGGAGAGAGAGACGGGGAGGGAGGGAGGGAGAGAGAGACGGGGAGGGGAGGGAGAGAGAGACGGGGGGAGGGAGGGAGAGAGAGACGGGGAGGGAGGGAGAGAGAGACGGGGAGGGAGGAGAGAGAGACGGGGAGGGAGGGAGAGAGAGACGGGGAGGGAGGGAGAGAGAGACGGGGAGGGAGGGAGAGAGAGACGGGGAGGGAGGGAGAGAGAGACGGGGAGGGAGGGAGAGAGAGACGGGAGGGAGGGAGAGAGAGACGGGGAGGGAGGGAGAGAGAGACGGGGAGGGAGGGAGAGAGAGACGGGGAGGGAGGGAGAGAGAGACGGGGAGGGAGGGAGAGAGAGACGGGGGAGGGAGGGAGAGAGAGACGGGGAGGGGGAGAGAGAGACGGGGAGGGAGGGAGAGAGAGACGGGGAGGGAGGGAGAGAGAGACGGGGAGGGAGGGAGAGAGAGACGGGGAGGGAGGGAGAGAGAGACGGGGAGGGAGGGAGAGAGAGACGGGGAGGGAGGAGAGAGAGACGGGAGGGAGGGAGAGAGAGACGGGGAGGGAGGGAGAGAGAGACGGGGAGGAGAGAGAGAGAGACGGGGAGGGAGGGAGAGAGAGACGGGAGGAGGGAGGGAGAGAGAGACGGGGAGGGAGGGAGAGAGAGACGGGAGAGAGAGAGAGAGACGGGGAGAGAGAGAGAGAGAGATTAGTTTGACAATGTTGGACGAATCAAAGGATGTGACGTCTGTGGCGGGGCACCGGGAACACTGCTTCCCGGTTTTCCGTCCTCCGAGCAGGATGTGGAGGGGGCCCGTCGCACAGAGACTGTTCGCGACCCTCGAGGAAAAACCTCGTGCCCTCTCACTCGCACAGCCCCTTGTCCCGCCTTTGCCCCTCAACTCCATGCCCCAGCCTGACCGGGGAGGTCGGGGAGGGGGGGGGGGGGCACCCCAGCTCCGTGCTTGCCCAATCCCCCGGGAAGGTTCCCCTCCTGACAGAAACCCAGGGTGCTCAGACCCCATCCCCCCCCCCACCGACACTCACCATCCAATCCGAATCGATACAGAGGCAACCAATCCACTTCCCGTACTGGGGCCTGGCGCATTTCTGTAAGGCAGAACAGAAATTCGGCCTGTCAGCTCCGACTCTCACCAACTTTTACAGATGCCCCATAGAAAGCATCCTTTCCGGGTTGTATCACAGCTCGGTCTGGGGCTCCTGCTCTGCCCAAGACCGCAAGGAACTACAAAGGGTCGTGAATGTAGCCCAGTCCCATCACCAGCCTCCCATCCACTGACTCCGTCTACACTTCCCGCTGCCTCGGGGAAAAGCAGCCGGCATAATCAAGGACCCCACACACCCCGGACATTCTCTCTTCCACCTTCTTCCGTCGGGGAAAAGTCTGAGGTCACGTACCGACCGACTCAAGAACAGCTTCTTCCCCGCTGCTTTTGAATGGACCTACCTCGCATTAAGTTGATCTTTCTCTACACCCCGAGCTGTGACTGTAACGCTACATTCTGCACACTCTCCTTTCCTTCTCTATGAACGGTATGCTTTGTCTGTATAGTACGCAAGGAACAATACTTTTCACAGTATCCTGATTGGAGGGCTCCGTGAGGTCAGAGAAGGGAGGGGTAGGGGGGGGGGGAGAGAGTCGCCCGCGAGGAACAGGGGGGTTAATGGGGCTCGATAAGGGGACCTGGTCACAAAACAGGACACTGACCTCGTATTTGTAAGGTTCGATCATCTGAATTTGGCTTGCACTGCGGAGATCTACCAAAAAAAGACAATTTACAGAATGAGAGGGGGACCCGTATTCACCCCTTAACTCCCACTGTACACAATCCCAATCCCCTTCCCGTTCACTCCCACTGTACACAATCCCAATCCCCTTCCCGTTCACTCACACTGTACACAATCCCAAACCCCTTCCCGTTCACTCCCACTGTACACAATCCCAATCCCCTTCCCGTTCACTCCCACTGTACACAATCCCAATCCCCTTCCCGTTCACTCACACTGTACACAATCCCAAACCCCTTCCCGTTCACTCCCACTGTACACAATCCCAATCCCCTTCCCGTTCACTCCCACTGTACACAATCCCAATCCCCTTCCCGTTCATTCCCACTGTACACAATCCCAATCCCCTTCCCGTTCACTCCCACTGTACACAATCCCAATCCCCTTCCCGTTCACTCCCACTGTACACAATCCCAATCCCCTTCCCGTTCACTCCCACTGTACACAATCCCAATCCCCTTCCCGTTCACTCCCACTGCACACAATCCCAATCCCCTTCCCGTTCGCTCCCACTGTACACAATCCCAATCCCCTTCCCGTTCACTCCCACTGTACACAATCCCAATCCCCTTCCCGTTCACTCCCACTGTACACAATCCCAATCCCCTTCCCGTTCACTCCCACTGGACACAATCCCAATCCCCTTCCCGTTCACTCCCACTGTACACAATCCCAATCCCCTTCCGGTTCACTCCCACTGTACACAATCCCAATCCCCTTCCCGTTCACTCCCACTGTACACAATCCCAATCCCCTTCCCGTTCACTCCCACTGTACACAATCCCAATCCCCTTCCCGTTCACTCCCACTGTACACAATCCCAATCCCCTTCCCGCTCACTCCCACTGTACACAATCCCAAACCCCTTCCTGTTCACTCCCACTGTACACAATCCCAATCCCCTTCACTCCCACTGTACACAATCCCAATCCCCTTCCCGTTCACTCTCACTGTACACAATCCCAATCCCCTTCCCGTTCACTCCCACTGTACACAATCCCAATCCCCTTCCCGCTCACTCCCACTGTACACAATCCCAATCCCCTTCCCGCTCACTCCCACTGTACACAATCCCAATCCCCTTCCCCTTCCCTCCCACTGTACACAATCCCAATCCCCTTCCCGTTCGCTCCCACTGTACACAATCCCAATCCCCTTCCCGTTCACTCCCACTGTACACAATCCCAATCCCCTTCCCGTTCACTCCCACTGTACACAATCCCAATCCCCTTCCCGTTCACTCCCACTGGACACAATCCCAATCCCCTTCCCGTTCACTCCCACTGTACACAATCCCAATCCCCTTCCGGTTCACTCCCACTGTACACAATCCCAATCCCCTTCCCGTTCACTCCCACTGTACACAATCCCAATCCCCTTCACTCCCACTGTACACAATCCCAATCCCCTTCCCGTTCACTCCCACTGTACACAATCCCAATCCCCTTCCCGCTCACTCCCACTGTACACAATCCCAAACCCCTTCCCGTTCACTCCCACTGTACACAATCCCAATCCCCTTCCCGTTCACTCCCACTGTACACAATCCCAATCCCCTTCCCGTTCACTCCCACTGTACACAATCCCAATCCCCTTCCCGTTCACTCCCACTGTACACAATCCCAATCCCCTTCCCGTTCACTCCCACTGTACACAATCCCAATCCCCTTCCCGTTCACTCCCACTGTACACAATCCCAATCCCCTTCCCGTTCGCTCCCACTGTACACAATCCCAATCCCCTTCCCGTCCGCTCCCACTGTACACAATCCCAATCCCCTTCCCGTTCACTCCCACTGTACACAATCCCAATCCCCTTCCCGTTCGCTCCCACTGTACACAATCCCAATCCCCTTCCCGTCCGCTCCCACTGTACACAATCCCAATCCCCTTCCCGTTCACTCCCACTGTACACAGTCCCAATCCCCTTCCCGTTCACTCCCACTGTACACAATCCCAATCCCCTTCCCGTTCACTCCCACTGTACACAATCCCAATCCCCTTCCCGTTCACTCCCACTGTACTCAATCTTACCCCAAAGCCTCACAGTACCGTCTTCACTGCCTGAGACGCACTCCTTCTGCCCCTCCCTCAGGACAAGGCAATGCACATACTCCTTGTGGCCTCTTAGGGTGTGCTGTAGTGTGGGGTCAGGCAAGGGGGGAGGAAGGGGGAAGAGAGAGGGAGATGCACAGGGGTTAAAGGGGGTCTTTTGCCAATGCTGCCACTCCCCAACCCACCATATTAGCCACACGTGCAACAATTAATTTGTTCCCCGTCCCGCACAAAATGTACACCAAAATGTACCCCCCACTCCCCTCCGTGACCCCATCCTATGACGGGGGAACAGGAGGAGGCCATTCAGCCCCTCTCTCTCTCTCCAGCCTGTTACACAGGAACAGGAGGAGGCCATTCAGCCCCTCTCTCTCTCGAGCCTGTTACACAGGAACAGAAGGAGGCCACTCAGCCCCTCTCTCTCGAGCCTGTTACACAGGAACAGGAGGAGGCCCATTCAGCCCCTCTCTCTTCCCAGCCTGTTACACAGGAACAGGAGGAGGCCATTCAGCCCCTCTCTTTCCAGCCTGTTACAGAGCAACAGGAGGAGGCCCATTCAGCCCCTCTCTCTCTCAAGCCTGTTACACAGGAACAGGAGGAGGCCCATTCAGCCTCTCTCTCTCTCGAGCCTGTTACACAGGAACAGGAGGAGGCCATTCAGCCCCTCTCTCTCTCCGGAGCCTGTTACACAGGAACAGGAGGAGGCCATTCAGCCCCTCTCTCTCCAGCCTGTTACACAGGAACAGGAGGAGGCCCATTCAGCCCCTCTCTCTCGAGCCTGTTACACAGGAACAGGAGGAGGCCATTCAGCCCCTCTCTCTCTCTCGAGCCTGTTACACAGGAACAGAAGGAGGCCATTCAGCCCCTCTCTCTCGAGCCTGTTACACAGGAACAGGAGGAGGCCATTCAGCCCCTCTCTCTCCAGCCTGTTACACAGGAACAGGAGGAGGCCATTCAGCCCCTCTCTCTCCAGCCTGTTACACAGGAACAGGAGGAGGCCCATTCAGCCCCTCTCTCTCCAGCCTGTTACACAGGAACAGGAGGAGGCCATTCAGCCCCTCTCTCTTTCAAGCCTATTAAACAGGAACAGGAGGAGGCCATTCAGCCCCTCTCTCTCTCCAGCCTGTTATGCAGGAACAGGAGGAGGCCATTCAGCCCCTCTCTCTCCAGCCTGTTACACAGGAACAGGAGGAGGCCATTCAGCCCCTCTCTCTCCAGCCTGTTACACAGGAACAGGAGGAGGCCCATTCAGCTCCTCTCTCTCCAGCCTGTTACACAGGAACAGGAGGAGGCCATTCAGCCCCTCTCTCTTTCAAGCCTATTAAACAGGAACAGGAGGAGGCCATTCAGCCCCTCTCTCTCTCCAGCCTGTTATGCAGGAACAGGAGGAGGCCATTCAGCCCCTCTCTCTCCAGCCTGTTACAGAGCAACAGGAGGAGGCCATTCAGCCCCTCTCGAGCATGTTACACAGGAACAGGAGACTATTCAGCCCCTCCCTCTCTACCTACTCCTCTCCGCTATAGAAGCCTTTAATAATCTTAAATCCCTCAGTCAGATCGCCTCCTGAGCCCTCCAGAGTCGAGGGAGTATAAATCGGCCTTTATAAATCGGAGTATCGAGTATTTGGCCTTTATAAATCGGAGTATCGAGTATAAAAGTTGGAGTGTTATGGTAAGGTTATATAAGGCATTGGTGAGGCCGAATTTGGAGTATTGTGTACAGTTTTGGTCACCTAGTTACAGGAAGGATGTAAATAAGGTTGAAAGAGTGCAGAGAAGGTTCACAAGGATGTTGCCGGGACTTGAGAAGCTGAGTTACAGAGAGAGATTGAATAGGTTGGGACTTTATTCCCTGGAGCGTAGAAGAATGAGGGGAGATTTGATAGAGGTGTATAAGATTTTGATGGGTAGGGATAGAGTGAATGCAAGCAGGCTTTTTCCACTGAGGCTCGGGGAGAAAAAAACCAGAGGGCACGGGTTAAGGGTGAGGGGGGAAAAGTTTAAAGGGAATATTAGGGGGGGCTTCTTCACACAGAGAGTGGTGGGAGTGTGGAATGAGCTGCCGGATAAAGTGTTGAATGCGGGGTCACTTTTAACATTTAAGAAAAACTTGGACGGGTTGATGGATGAGAGGGGTGTGGAGGGATATGGTCCAAGTGCAGGTCAGTGGGACGAGGCATGAAATGGTTCGGCACAGACAAGAAGGGCCAAAAGGCCTGTTTCTGACTGTAATTTTCTATGGTTCTATGGTAACACTCCCTATCTCTGTAACCACCTTAGCCCCCAACACTACCCCAATATCTATGTAACCTCCTGAGCCCTCCAGAGTCGAGGGAGTACAGATCGAGGGTGAGTGAGACTCGCCCTCGGAGATTTACCCATTCGACCGTTCTGGGGAATTTACACTGCTCCGTGTCAAAGGACCGAGTTCCCCTCTCCGGGCTGTACAGTCCCCTGAGATTAACCCGGTCACCCCCCCCCCACCCAGATGGAGGTCCAGAGGTGGTGGAAAGGGTCGCAGGATCGTCCCCCTCAGACGGGAGGTCACAGAAGGATGGCCCACCCACCCAACCGCACCCCTCCTTTTGCCCCGCCCCCCTCGACCACACTTTCACCAACTGGTAGAGGATTTAGGGGCCTTCAATTCACCAGAGAACTGCGGTACGGATACGCGGGAAGGGGGGGGACGCGACTCTCACCGTGAAAGTGCCATTCTCTAAGTCCATGGCATGGATGGTGTTGTCACCACAGGCCATGAAGAGACTGTTATCCTGAGAGAGGGAGAGAGAGGCAGAGTTAGTTCACACGAGAGGATACTGTCCTGGGAGTGTTTGATGGGGGACACTGTAGAGGGAGCTTTACTCTGTATCTCACCCTGTGCTGTACCTGTCCTGGGAATGTTTGATGGGGGACAGTGTAGAGGGAGCTTTACTCTGTATCTAACCCCGTGCTGTACCTGTCCTGGGAGTGTTTGATGGGGGACAGTGTAGAGGGAGCTTTACTCTGTATCTGACCCCGTGCTGTACCTGTCCTGGGAGTGTTTGATGGGGGACAGTGTAGAGGGAGCTTTACTCTGTATCTAACCCCGTGCTGTACCTGTCCTGGGAGTGTTTGATGGGGACAGTGTAGAGGGAGCTTTACTCTGTATCTAACCCCGTGCTGTACCTGTCCTGGGAGTGTTTGATGGGGGACAGTGTAGAGGGAGCTTTACTCTGTATCTAACCCCGTGCTGTACCTGTCCTGGGAGTGTTTGATGGGGACAGTGTAGAGCGAGCTTTACTCTGTATCTAACCCCGTGCTATACCTATCCTGGGAGTGTTTGATGGGGGACAGTGTAGAGGGAGCTTTACTCTGTATCTAACCCCGTGCTGTCCTGGGAGAGTTTGATGAGGACAGTGCAGAGGGAGCTTTACTCTGTATCTAACCCCGTGCTGTACCTGTCCTGGGAGTGTTTGATGGGGACAGTGTAGAGGGAGCTTTACTCTGTATCTAACCCCGTGCTGTACCTGTCCTGGGAGTGTTTGATGGGGACAGTGTAGAGGGAGCTTTACTCTGTATCTAACCCCGTGCTGTACCTGTCCTGGGAGTGTTTGATGGGGGACAGTGTAGAGGGAGCTTTACTCTGTATCTAACCCCGTGCTGTAACTGTCCTGGGAGTGTTTGATGGGGACAGTGTAGAGGGAGCTTTACTCTGTATCTAACCCCGTGCTGTACCTGTCCTGGGAGTGTTTGATGGGGGACAGTGTAGAGGGAGCTTTACTCTGTATCTAACCCCGTGCTGTACCTGTCCTGGGAGTGTTTGATGGGGGACAGTGTAGAGGGAGCTTTACTCTGTATCTAACCCCGTGCTGTACCTGTCCTGGGAGTGTTTGATGGGGACAGTGTAGAGGGAGCTTTACTCTGTATCTAACCCCGTGCTGTACCTGTCCTGGGAGTGTTTGATGGGGGACAGTGTAGAGGGAGCTTTACTCTGTATCTAACCCCGTGCTGTACCTGTCCTGGGAGTGTTTGATGGGGACAGTGTAGAGCGAGCATTACTCTGTATCTAACCCCGTGCTATACCTATCCTGGGAGTGTTTGATGGGGGACAGTGTAGAGGGAGCTTTACTCTGTATCTAACCCCGTGCTGTCCTGGGAGAGTTTGATGAGGACAGTGCAGAGGGAGCTTTACTCTGTATCTAACCCCGTGCTGTACCTGTCCTGGGAGTGTTTGATGGGGACAGTGTAGAGGGAGCTTTACTCTGTATCTAACCCCGTGCTGTACCTGTCCTGGGAGTGTTTGATGGGGACAGTGTAGAGGGAGCTTTACTCTGTATCTAACCCCGTGCTGTACCTGTCCTGGGAGTGTTTGATGGGGGACAGTGTAGAGGGAGCTTTACTCTGTATCTAACCCCGTGCTGTAACTGTCCTGGGAGTGTTTGATGGGGACAGTGTAGAGGGAGCTTTACTCTGTATCTAACCCCGTGCTGTACCTGTCCTGGGAGTGTTTGATGGGGGACAGTGTAGAGGGAGCTTTACTCTGTATCTAACCCCGTGCTGTACCTGTCCTGGGAGTGTTTGATGGGGGACAGTGTAGAGGGAGATTTACTCTGTATCTAACCCCGTGCTGTACCTGTCCTGGGAGTGTTTGATGGGGGACAGTGTTGAGGGAGCTTTACTCTGTATCTAACCCCGTGCTGTCCTGGGAGTGTTTGATGGGGCGACAGTGCAGAGGGAGCTTTACTCTGTATCTAACCCCGTGCTGTACCTGTCCTGGGAGTGTTTGATGGGGGACAGTGTGGAGGGAGCCTAACTCTGTATCTAACCCCGTGCTGTACCTGTCCAGGGAGTGTTTGATGGGGACAGTGTGGAGGGAGCCTAACTCTGTATCTAACCCCGTGCTGTACCTGTCCAGGGAGTGTTTGATGGGGACAGTGTAGAGGGAGCTTTACTCTGTATCTAACCCCGTGCTGTACCTGTCCTGGGAGTGTTTGATGGGGGACAGTGTAGAGGGAGCTTTACTCTGTATCTAACCCCGTGCTGTCCCTGTCCTGGGAGTGTTTGATGGGGGACAGTGTAGAGGGAGCTTTACTCTGTATCTAACCCCGTGCTGTACCTGTCCTGGGAGTGTTTAACATAACTCACCTTCTGGTTTAGAACCAAGCTGTTTATTTCTGGGATGTCCAGTCTGGTTCTGCAAAAGTTAATAAAAATCAAAGTTGAGAGAGGGAGGGTTCGGAGAGGCTGGCAAGGCGGAGGGAGGTGGCGTTACTTGGACAGAGAGTGTGGGAGGGTGAGCTGTGAGGAGGACACAGAGATGCTTCAGTGTGATCTGGACGGGCTGTGTGGGTATCTGCATGGCAGATGCAGTATAATGTGGATAAATGTGAGGTTATCCACTCTGGTAGCAATAACAGGAAGACAGATTATTATTTGAATGGGTGTAAACTGAGAGAGGGTGGATTCTCAGTGAGACCTTGGAGTCCTGGTGCATCAGTCGCTGAGAGTAAGCGCACAGGTACAGCGGGCAGTGAAGAAGGCAGATGGTCTGTTGGCCTTCATAGCGAGAGGATTGGAGTTTAGGGATAGGGAGGTTTTGCTGCAATTGTACAGGGCGTTGGTGAGGCCACACCTGGAGTATTGTGGGCAGTTCTGGTCTCCGTATCTGAGGAAGGATGTCCTTGCTATAGAGGGAGCGCAGCGAGGGTTTCCCAGGCCGATTCCTGGGATGGGAGGTCTGTCACATGAGGAGAGACTGAGTGGGTTAGGATTCTATTCACTGGAGTTTGGAAGAGTGAGAGGGGATCTCGGAGAAATAGGATTGAGTTACCCAAACGCAGGGCGACGGGTCCAAGCCTCCTTGCAAACCTGAAAATTAAACAGATAAACACATTGTCACAGTGCGTTAGATACACTGTCCTTTCCCCCCTCTGGGACTGGGTGTCACAGTGCGTTAGATGCACTGTCCTTTCCCCCTCTGGGACCGGGTGTCACAGTGCGTTAGATACGCTGTCCTTTCCCCCCTCTGGGACCGGGTGTCACAGTGTGTTAGATACACTGTCCTTTCCCCCTCTGGGACCGGGTGTCACAGTGCGTTAGATACACTGTCCTTTCCCCCTCTGGGACCGGGTGTCACAGTGCGTTAGATACACTGTCCTTTCCCCCCTCTGGGACCGGGTGTCACAGTGCGTTAGATACACTGTCCTTTCCCCCTCTGGGACCGGGTGTCACAGTGCGTTCGATACACTGTCCTTTCCCCCTCTGGGACCGGGTGTGACAGTGCGTTAGATACACTGTCCTTTCCCCCTCTGGGACCGGGTGTCACAGTGCGTTCGATACACTGTCCTTTCCCCCTCTGGGACCGGGTGTGACAGTGCGTTAGATACACTGTCCTTTCCCCCTCTGGGACCGGGTGTCACAGTGCGTTAGATACACTGTCCTTTCCCCCTCTGGGACCGGGTGTCACAGTGCGTTAGATACACTGTCCTTTCCCCCTCTGGGACCGGGTGTCACCGTGCGTTAGATACACTGTCCTTTCCCCCTCTGGGACCGGGTGTCACAGTGCGTTAGATACACTGTCCTTTCCCCCTCTGGGACCGGGTGTCACAGTGCGTTAGATACACTGTCCTTTCCCCCTCTGGGACCGGGTGTCACAGTGCGTTAGATACACTGTCCTTTCCCCCTCTGGGACCGGGTGTGACAGTGCGTTAGATACACTGTCCTTTCCCCCTCTGGGACCGGGTGTCACCGTGCGTTAGATACACTGTCCTTTCCCCCTCTGGGACCGGGTGTCACAGTGCGTTAGATACACTGTCCTTTCCCCCTCTGGGACCGGGTGTCACAGTGCGTTAGATACACTGTCCTTTCCCCCTCTGGGACCGGGTGTCACAGTGCGTTAGATACACTGTCCTTTCCCCCTCTAGTTACCTTCTTAACAAGTTCATTCCAGTTCCAGGCCTTTACGTCTCCAGTTCCAGAGCTTATCAGCTGCCGACTGGTGGACACCAGACTGTAGACGGGACCCTCATGAGCTGCAGCGCAAATTGGAGTTAGATACAGAGTAAAGCTCCCTCTACACTGTCCCCCATCAAACACTCCCAGGACAGGTACAGCACGGGGTTAGATACAGAGTAAAGCTCCCTCTACACTGTCCCCATCAAACACTCCCAGGACAGGTACAGCACGGGGTTAGATACAGAGTAAAGCTCCCTCTGCACTGTCCCCCATCAAACACTCCCAGGACAGGTACAGCACGGGGTTAGATGCAGAGTAAACCTCCCTCTACACTGTCCCCCATCAAACACTCCCAGGACAGGTACAGCACGGGGTTAGATACAGAGTAAAGCTCCCTCTACACTGTCCCCCATCAAACACTCCCAGGACAGGTACAGCACGGGGTTAGATACAGAGTAAAGCTCCCTCTACACTGTCCCCCATCAAACACTCCCAGGACAGGTACAGCACGGGGTTAGATACAGAGTAAAGCTCCCTCTACACTGTCCCCCATCAAACACTCCCAGGACAGGTACAGCACGGGGTTAGATACAGAGTAAAGCTCCCTCTACACTGTCCCCCATCAAACACTCCCAGGACAGGTACAGCACGGGGTGAGATACAGAGTAAAGCTCCCGCTACACTGTCCCCCATCAAACACTCCCAGGACAGGTACAGCACGGGGTTAGATACAGAGTAAAGCTCCCTCTACACTGTCCCCATCAAACACTCCCAGGACAGGTACAGCACGGGGTTAGATACAGAGTGAAGCTCCCGCTACACTGTCCCCCATCAAACACTCCCAGGACAGATACAGCACGGGGTTAGATACAGAGTAAAGCTCCCTCCACACTGTCCCCCATCAAACACTCCCAGGACAGGTACAGCACGGGGTTAGATACAGAGTAAAGCTCCCTCTACACTGTCCCCATCAAACACTCCCAGGACAGGTACAGCACGGGGTTAGATACAGAGTAAAGCTCCCTCTACACTGTCCCCATCAAACACTCCCAGGACAGGTACAGCACGGGGTTAGATACAGAGTAAAGCTCCCTCTACACTGTCCCCATCAAACACTCCCAGGACAGGTACAGCACGGGGTTAGATACAGAGTAAAGCTCCCTCTACACTGTCCCCATCAAACACTCCCAGGACAGGTACAGCACGGGGTTAGATACAGAGTAAAGCTCCCTCTACACTGTCCCCCATCAAACACTCCCAGGACAGGTACAGCACGGGGTTAGATACAGAGTAAAGCTCCCTCTACACTGTCCCCATCAAACACTCCCAGGACAGGTACAGCACGGGGTTAGATACAGAGTAAAGCTCCCTCTACACTGTCCCCCATCAAACACTCCCAGGACAGGTACAGCACGGGGTTAGATACAGAGTAAAGCTCCCTCTACACTGTCCCCCATCAAACACTCCCAGGACAGGTACAGCACGGGGTTAGATACAGAGTAAAGCTCCCTCTACACTGTCCCCCATCAAACACTCCCAGGACAGGTACAGCACGGGGTGAGATACAGAGTAAAGCTCCCGCTACACTGTCCCCCATCAAACACTCCCAGGACAGGTACAGCACGGGGTTAGATACAGAGTAAAGCTCCCTCTACACTGTCCCCATCAAACACTCCCAGGACAGGTACAGCACGGGGTTAGATACAGAGTGAAGCTCCCGCTACACTGTCCCCCATCAAACACTCCCAGGACAGATACAGCACGGGGTTAGATACAGAGTAAAGCTCCCTCCACACTGTCCCCCATCAAACACTCCCAGGACAGGTACAGCACGGGGTTAGATACAGAGTAAAGCTCCCTCTACACTGTCCCCATCAAACACTCCCAGGACAGGTACAGCACGGGGTTAGATACAGAGTAAAGCTCCCTCTACACTGTCCCCATCAAACACTCCCAGGACAGGTACAGCACGGGGTTAGATACAGAGTAAAGCTCCCTCTACACTGTCCCCATCAAACACTCCCAGGACAGGTACAGCACGGGGTTAGATACAGAGTAAAGCTCCCTCTACACTGTCCCCATCAAACACTCCCAGGACAGGGACAGCACGGGGTTAGATACAGAGTAAAGCTCCCTCTGCACTGTCCCCTATCAAACACTCCCAGGACAGGTACAGCACGGGGTTAGATACAGAGTAAAGCTCCCTCTACACTGTCCCCCATCAAACACTCCCAGGACAGGTACAGCACGGGGTTAGATACAGAGTAAAGCTCCCTCTACACTGTCCCCCATCAAACACTCCCAGGACAGGTACAGCACGGGGTGAGATACAGAGTAAAGCTCCCGCTACACTGTCCCCATCAAACACTCCCAGGACAGGTACAGCACGGGGTTAGATACAGAGTGAAGCTCCCGCTACACTGTCCCCCATCAAACACTCCCAGGACAGATACAGCACGGGGTTAGATACAGAGTAAAGCTCCCTCCACACTGTCCCCCATCAAACACTCCCAGGACAGGTACAGCACGGGGTTAGATACAGAGTGAAGCTCCCGCTACACTGTCCCCATCAAACACTCCCAGGACAGGTACAGCACGGGGTTAGATACAGAGTAAAGCTCCCTCTACACTGTCCCCATCAAACACTCCCAGGACAGGTACAGCACGGGGTTAGATACAGAGTAAAGCTCCCTCTACACTGTCCCCATCAAACACTCCCAGGACAGGTACAGCACGGGGTTAGATACAGAGTAAAGCTCCCTCTACACTGTCCCCCATCAAACACTCCCAGGACAGGTACAGCACGGGGTGAGATACAGAGTAAAGCTCCCGCTACACTGTCCCCATCAAACACTCCCAGGACAGGTACAGCACGGGGTTAGATACAGAGTGAAGCTCCCGCTACACTGTCCCCCATCAAACACTCCCAGGACAGATACAGCACGGGGTTAGATACAGAGTAAAGCTCCCTCCACACTGTCCCCCATCAAACACTCCCAGGACAGGTACAGCACGGGGTTAGATACAGAGTAAAGCTCCCTCTACACTGTCCCCCATCAAACACTCCCAGGACAGGTACAGCACGGGGTGAGATACAGAGTAAAGCTCCCGCTACACTGTCCCCATCAAACACTCCCAGGACAGGTACAGCACGGGGTTAGATACAGAGTAAAGCTCCCTCTACACTGTCCCCATCAAACACTCCCAGGACAGGTACAGCACGGGGTTAGATACAGAGTAAAGCTCCCTCTACACTGTCCCCCATCAAACACTCCCAGGACAGGTACAGCACGGGGTTAGATACAGAGTAAAGCTCCCTCTACACTGTCCCCATCAAACACTCCCAGGACAGGTACAGCACGGGGTTAGATACAGAGTAAAGCTCCCTCTACACTGTCCCCCATCAAACACTCCCAGGACAGGTACAGCATGGGGTTAGATACAGAGTAAAGCTCCCTCTACACTGTCCCCATCAAACACTCCCAGGACAGGTACAGCACGGGGTTAGATACAGAGTAAAGCTCCCTCTACACTGTCCCCCATCAAACACTCCCAGGACAGGTACAGCACGGGGTGAGATACAGAGTAAAGCTCCCGCTACACTGTCCCCATCAAACACTCCCAGGACAGGTACAGCACGGGGTTAGATACAGAGTAAAGCTCCCTCTACACTGTCCCCATCAAACACTCCCAGGACAGGTACAGCACGGGGTTAGATACAGAGTAAAGCTCCCTCTACACTGTCCCCCATCAAACACTCCCAGGACAGGTACAGCACGGGGTTAGATACAGAGTAAAGCTCCCTCTACACTGTCCCCATCAAACACTCCCAGGACAGGTACAGCACGGGGTTAGATACAGAGTAAAGCTCCCTCTACACTGTCCCCCATCAAACACTCCCAGGACAGGTACAGCATGGGGTTAGATACAGAGTAAAGCTCCCTCTACACTGTCCCCATCAAACACTCCCAGGACAGGTACAGCACGGGGTTAGATACAGAGTAAAGCTCCCTCTACACTGTCCCCCATCAAACACTCCCAGGACAGGTACAGCACGGGGTTAGATACAGAGTAAAGCTCCCTCTACACTGTCCCCCATCAAACACTCCCAGGACAGGTACAGCACGGGGTTAGATACAGAGTAAAGCTCCCTCTACACTGTCCCCCATCAAACACTCCCAGGACAGGTACAGCACGGGGTTAGATACAGAGTAAAGCTCCCTCTACACTGTCCCCCATCAAACACTCCCAGGACAGGTACAGCACGGGGTTAGATACAGAGTAAAGCTCCCTCTACACTGTCCCCCATCAAACACTCCCAGGACAGGTACAGCACGGGGTTAGATACAGAGTAAAGCTCCCTCTACACTGTCCCCATCAAACACTCCCAGGACAGGTACAGCACGGGGTTAGATACAGAGTAAAGCTCCCTCTACACTGTCCCCCATCAAACACTCCCAGGACAGGTACAGCATGGGGTTAGATACAGAGTAAAGCTCCCTCTACACTGTCCCCCATCAAACACTCCCAGGACAGGTACAGCACGGGGTTAGATACAGAGTAAAGCTCCCTCTACACTGTCCCCCATCAAACACTCCCAGGACAGGTACACCATGGGGTTAGATACAGAGTAAAGCTCCCTCTACACTGTCCCCCATCAAACACTCCCAGGACAGGTACAGCACGGGGTTAGATACAGAGTAAAGCTCCCTCTACACTGTCCCCCATCAAACACTCCCAGGACAGGTACAGCACGGGGTTAGATACAGAGTAAAGCTCCCTCTACACTGTCCCCCATCAAACACTCCCAGGACAGGTACAGCACGGGGTTAGATACAGAGTAAAGCTCCCTCTACACTGTCCCCATCAAACATTCCCAGGACAGGTACAGCACGGGGTTAGATACAGAGTAAAGCTCCCTCTACACTGTCCCCATCAAACACTCCCAGGACAGGTACAGCACGGGGTTGGATACAGAGTAAAGCTCCCTCTACACTGTCCCCCATCAAACACTCCCAGGACAGGTACAGCACGGGGTTAGATACAGAGTAAAGCTCCCTCTACACTGTCCCCATCAAACACTCCCAGGACAGGTACAGCACGGGGTTAGATACAGAGTGAAGCTCCCGCTACACTGTCCCCATCAAACACTCCCAGGACAGGTACAGCACGGGGTTAGATACAGAGTAAAGCTCCCTCTACACTGTCCCCATCAAACACTCCCAGGACAGGGACAGCACGGGGTTAGATACAGAGTAAAGCTCCCTCTACACTGTCCCCATCAAACACTCCCAGGACAGGTACAGCACGGGGTTAGATACAGAGTAAAGCACCCTCTACACTGTCCCCCATCAAACACTCCCAGGACAGGTACAGCACGGGGTTAGATACAGAGTAAAGCTCCCTCTACACTGTCCCCATCAAACACTCCCAGGACAGGTACAGCACGGGGTTAGATACAGAGTAAAGCTCCCTCTACACTGTCCCCATCAAACACTCCCAGGACAGGTACAGCACGGGGTTAGATACAGAGTAAAGCTCCCTCTACACTGTCCCCCATCAAACACTCCCAGGACAGGTACAGCACGGGGTTAGATACAGAGTAAAGCTCCCTCTACACTGTCCCCCATCAAACACTCCCAGGACAGGTACAGCACGGGGTTAGATACAGAGTAAAGCTCCCTCTACACTGTCCCCCATCAAACACTCCCAGGACAGGTACAGCACGGGGTTAGATACAGAGTAAAGCTCCCTCTACACTGTCCCCCATCAAACACTCCCAGGACAGGTACAGCACGGGGTTAGATACAGAGTAAAGCTCCCTCTACACTGTCCCCATCAAACACTCCCAGGACAGGTACAGCACGGGGTTAGATACAGAGTAAAGCTCCCTCTACACTGTCCATCATCTAACACTCCCAGGACAGGTACAGCACGGGGTTAGATACAGAGTAAAGCTCCCTCTACACTGTCCCCATCAAACACTCCCAGGACAGGTACAGCACGGGGTTAGATACAGAGTAAAGCTCCCTCTACACTGTCCCCATCAAACACTCCCAGGACAGGTACAGCACGGGGTTAGATACAGAGTAAAGCTCCCTCTACACTGTCCCCCATCAAACACTCCCAGGACAGGTACAGCACGGGGTTAGATACAGAGTAAAGCTCCCTCTACACTGTCCCCCATCAAACACTCCCAGGACAGGTACAGCACGGGGTTAGATACAGAGTAAAGCTCCCTCTACACTGTCCCCCATCAAACACTCCCAGGACAGGTACAGCACGGGGTTAGATACAGAGTAAAGCTCCCTCTACACTGTCCCCATCAAACACTCCCAGGACAGGTACAGCACGGGGTTAGATACAGAGTAAAGCTCCCTCTACACTGTCCATCATCTAACACTCCCAGGACAGGTACAGCACGGGGTTAGATACAGAGTAAAGCTCCCTCTACACTGTCCCCATCAAACACTCCCAGGACAGGTACAGCACGGGGTTAGATACACAGTAAAGCTCCCTCTACACTGTCCCCATCAAACACTCCCAGGACAGGTACAGCACGGGGTTAGATACAGAGTAAAGCTCCCTCTACACTGTCCCCCATCAAACACTCCCAGGACAGGTACAGCACGGGGTTAGATACAGAGTAAAGCTCCCTCTACACTGTCCCCATCAAACACTCCCAGGACAGGTACAGCACGGGGTTAGATACAGAGTAAAGCTCCCTCTACACTGTCCCCATCAAACACTCCCAGGACAGGGACAGCACGGGGTTAGATACAGAGTAAAGCTCCCTCTACACTGTCCCCATCAAACACTCCCAGGACAGGTACAGCACGGGGTTAGATACAGAGTAAAGCTCCCTCTACACTGTCCCCCATCAAACACTCCCAGGACAGGTACAGCATGGGGTTAGATACAGAGTAAAGCTCCCTCTACACTGTCCCCATCAAACACTCCCAGGACAGGTACAGCACGGGGTTAGATACAGAGTAAAGCTCCCTCTACACTGTCCCCCATCAAACACTCCCAGGACAGGTACAGCACGGGGTTAGATACAGAGTAAAGCTCCCTCTACACTGTCCCCCATCAAACACTCCCAGGACAGGTACAGCACGGGGTTAGATACAGAGTAAAGCTCCCTCTACACTGTCCCCCATCAAACACTCCCAGGACAGGTACAGCACGGGGTTAGATACAGAGTAAAGCTCCCTCTACACTGTCCCCCATCAAACACTCCCAGGACAGGTACAGCACGGGGTTAGATACAGAGTAAAGCTCCCTCTACACTGTCCCCCATCAAACACTCCCAGGACAGGTACAGCACGGGGTTAGATACAGAGTAAAGCTCCCTCTACACTGTCCCCATCAAACACTCCCAGGACAGGTACAGCACGGGGTTAGATACAGAGTAAAGCTCCCTCTACACTGTCCCCCATCAAACACTCCCAGGACAGGTACAGCATGGGGTTAGATACAGAGTAAAGCTCCCTCTACACTGTCCCCCATCAAACACTCCCAGGACAGGTACAGCACGGGGTTAGATACAGAGTAAAGCTCCCTCTACACTGTCCCCCATCAAACACTCCCAGGACAGGTACACCATGGGGTTAGATACAGAGTAAAGCTCCCTCTACACTGTCCCCCATCAAACACTCCCAGGACAGGTACAGCACGGGGTTAGATACAGAGTAAAGCTCCCTCTACACTGTCCCCCATCAAACACTCCCAGGACAGGTACAGCACGGGGTTAGATACAGAGTAAAGCTCCCTCTACACTGTCCCCCATCAAACACTCCCAGGACAGGTACAGCACGGGGTTAGATACAGAGTAAAGCTCCCTCTACACTGTCCCCATCAAACATTCCCAGGACAGGTACAGCACGGGGTTAGATACAGAGTAAAGCTCCCTCTACACTGTCCCCATCAAACACTCCCAGGACAGGTACAGCACGGGGTTGGATACAGAGTAAAGCTCCCTCTACACTGTCCCCCATCAAACACTCCCAGGACAGGTACAGCACGGGGTTAGATACAGAGTAAAGCTCCCTCTACACTGTCCCCATCAAACACTCCCAGGACAGGTACAGCACGGGGTTAGATACAGAGTGAAGCTCCCGCTACACTGTCCCCATCAAACACTCCCAGGACAGTACAGCACTGGGTTAGATACAGAGTAAAGCTCCCTCTACACTGTCCCCATCAAACACTCCCAGGACAGGGACAGCACGGGGTTAGATACAGAGTAAAGCTCCCTCTACACTGTCCCCATCAAACACTCCCAGGACAGGTACAGCACGGGGTTAGATACAGAGTAAAGCACCCTCTACACTGTCCCCCATCAAACACTCCCAGGACAGGTACAGCACGGGGTTAGATACAGAGTAAAGCTCCTCTACACTGTCCCCATCATCAAACACTCCCAGGACAGGTACAGCACGGGGTTAGATACAGAGTAAAGCTCCCTCTACACTGTCCCCATCAAACACTCCCAGGACAGGTACAGCACGGGGTTAGATACAGAGTAAAGCTCCCTCTACACTGTCCCCCATCAAACACTCCCAGGACAGGTACAGCACGGGGTTAGATACAGAGTAAAGCTCCCTCTACACTGTCCCCCATCAAACACTCCCAGGACAGGTACAGCACGGGGTTAGATACAGAGTAAAGCTCCCTCTACACTGTCCCCCATCAAACACTCCCAGGACAGGTACAGCACGGGGTTAGATACAGAGTAAAGCTCCCTCTACACTGTCCCCCATCAAACACTCCCAGGACAGGTACAGCACGGGGTTAGATACAGAGTAAAGCTCCCTCTACACTGTCCCCATCAAACACTCCCAGGACAGGTACAGCACGGGGTTAGATACAGAGTAAAGCTCCCTCTACACTGTCCATCATCTAACACTCCCAGGACAGGTACAGCACGGGGTTAGATACAGAGTAAAGCTCCCTCTACACTGTCCCCATCAAACACTCCCAGGACAGGTACAGCACGGGGTTAGATACAGAGTAAAGCTCCCTCTACACTGTCCCCATCAAACACTCCCAGGACAGGTACAGCACGGGGTTAGATACAGAGTAAAGCTCCCTCTACACTGTCCCCCATCAAACACTCCCAGGACAGGTACAGCACGGGGTTAGATACAGAGTAAAGCTCCCTCTACACTGTCCCCCATCAAACACTCCCAGGACAGGTACAGCACGGGGTTAGATACAGAGTAAAGCTCCCTCTACACTGTCCCCATCAAACACTCCCAGGACAGGTACAGCACGGGGTTAGATACAGAGTAAAGCTCCCTCTACACTGTCCATCATCTAACACTCCCAGGACAGGTACAGCACGGGGTTAGATACAGAGTAAAGCTCCCTCTACACTGTCCCCATCAAACACTCCCAGGACAGGTACAGCACGGGGTTAGATACACAGTAAAGCTCCCTCTACACTGTCCCCATCAAACACTCCCAGGACAGGTACAGCACGGGGTTAGATACAGAGTAAAGCTCCCTCTACACTGTCCCCCATCAAACACTCCCAGGACAGGTACAGCACGGGGTTAGATACAGAGTAAAGCTCCCTCTACACTGTCCCCATCAAACACTCCCAGGACAGGTACAGCACGGGGTTAGATACAGAGTAAAGCTCCCTCTACACTGTCCCCATCAAACACTCCCAGGACAGGGACAGCACGGGGTTAGATACAGAGTAAAGCTCCCTCTACACTGTCCCCATCAAACACTCCCAGGACAGGTACAGCACGGGGTTAGATACAGAGTAAAGCTCCCTCTACACTGTCCCCATCAAACACTCCCAGGACAGGGACAGCACGGGGTTAGATACAGAGTAAAGCTCCCTCTACACTGTCCCCATCAAACACTCCCAGGACAGGTACAGCACGGGGTTAGATACAGAGTAAAGCTCCCTCTACACTGTCCCCATCAAACACTCCCAGGACAGGTACAGCACGGGGTTAGATACAGAGTAAAGCTCCCTCTACACTGTCCCCATCAAACACTCCCAGGACAGGTACAGCACGGGGTTAGATACAGAGTAAAGCTCCCTCTACACTGTCCCCATCAAACACTCCCAGGACAGGTACAGCACGGGGTTAGATACAGAGTAAAGCTCCCTCTACACTGTCCCCATCAAACACTCCCAGGACAGGGACAGCACGGGGTTAGATACAGAGTAAAGCTCCCTCTACACTGTCCCCATCAAACACTCCCAGGACAGGTACAGCACGGGGTTAGATACAGAGTAAAGCTCCCTCTACACTGTCCCCATCAAACACTCCCAGGACAGGTACAGCACGGGGTTAGATACAGAGTAAAGCTCCCTCTACACTGTCCCCCATCAAACACTCCCAGGACAGGTACAGCACGGGGTTAGATACAGAGTAAAGCTCCCTCTACACTGTCCCCATCAAACACTCCCAGGACAGGTACAGCACGGGGTTAGATACAGAGTAAAGCTCCCTCTACACTGTCCCCATCAAACACTCCCAGGACAGGGACAGCACGGGGTTAGATACAGAGTAAAGCTCCCTCTACACTGTCCCCATCAAACACTCCCAGGACAGGTACAGCACGGGGTTAGATACAGAGTAAAGCTCCCGCTTCACTGTCCCCCATCAAACACTCCCAGGACAGGTACAGCACGGGGTTAGATACAGAGTAAAGCTCCCTCTACACTGTCCCCCATCAAACACTCCCAGGACAGGTACAGCACGGGGTTAGATACAGAGTAAAGCTCCCTCTACACTGTCCCCATCAAACACTCCCAGGACAGGTACAGCACGGGGTTAGATACAGAGTAAAGCTCCCGCTTCACTGTCCCCCATCAAACACTCCCAGGACAGGTACAGCACGGGGTTAGATACAGAGTAAAGCTCCCTCTACACTGTCCCCATCAAACACTCCCAGGACAGGTACAGCACGGGGTTAGATACAGAGTAAAGCACCCTCTACACTGTCCCCCATCAAACACTCCCAGGACAGGTACAGCACGGGGTTAGATACAGAGTAAAGCTCCCTCTACACTGTCCCCCATCAAACACTCCCAGGACAGGTACAGCACGGGGTTAGATACAGAGTAAAGCTCCCTCTACACTGTCCCCATCAAACACTCCCAGGACAGGTACAGCACGGGGTTAGATACAGAGTAAAGCTCCCTCTACACTGTCCCCCATCAAACACTCCCAGGACAGGTACAGCATGGGGTTAGATACAGAGTAAAGCTCCCTCTACACTGTCCCCCATCAAACACTCCCAGGACAGGTACAGCACGGGGTTAGATACAGAGTAAAGCTCCCTCTACACTGTCCCCCATCAAACACTCCCAGGACAGGTACACCATGGGGTTAGATACAGAGTAAAGCTCCCTCTACACTGTCCCCCATCAAACACTCCCAGGACAGGTACAGCACGGGGTTAGATACAGAGTAAAGCTCCCTCTACACTGTCCCCCATCAAACACTCCCAGGACAGGTACAGCACGGGGTTAGATACAGAGTAAAGCTCCCTCTACACTGTCCCCCATCAAACACTCCCAGGACAGGTACAGCACGGGGTTAGATACAGAGTAAAGCTCCCTCTACACTGTCCCCATCAAACATTCCCAGGACAGGTACAGCACGGGGTTAGATACAGAGTAAAGCTCCCTCTACACTGTCCCCATCAAACACTCCCAGGACAGGTACAGCACGGGGTTGGATACAGAGTAAAGCTCCCTCTACACTGTCCCCCATCAAACACTCCCAGGACAGGTACAGCACGGGGTTAGATACAGAGTAAAGCTCCCTCTACACTGTCCCCATCAAACACTCCCAGGACAGGTACAGCACGGGGTTAGATACAGAGTGAAGCTCCCGCTACACTGTCCCCATCAAACACTCCCAGGACAGGTACAGCACGGGGTTAGATACAGAGTAAAGCTCCCTCTACACTGTCCCCATCAAACACTCCCAGGACAGGGACAGCACGGGGTTAGATACAGAGTAAAGCTCCCTCTACACTGTCCCCCATCAAACACTCCCAGGACAGGTACAGCACGGGGTTAGATACAGAGTAAAGCTCCCTCTACACTGTCCCCCATCAAACACTCCCAGGACAGGTACAGCACGGGGTTAGATACAGAGTAAAGCTCCCTCTACACTGTCCCCATCAAACACTCCCAGGACAGGTACAGCACGGGGTTAGATACAGAGTAAAGCTCCCTCTACACTGTCCCCATCAAACACTCCCAGGACAGGTACAGCACGGGGTTAGATACAGAGTAAAGCTCCCTCTACACTGTCCCCATCAAACACTCCCAGGACAGGTACAGCACGGGGTTAGATACAGAGTAAAGCTCCCTCTACACTGTCCCCCATCAAACACTCCCAGGACAGGTACAGCACGGGGTTAGATACAGAGTAAAGCTCCCTCTACACTGTCCCCCATCAAACACTCCCAGGACAGGTACAGCACGGGGTTAGATACAGAGTAAAGCTCCCTCTACACTGTCCCCCATCAAACACTCCCAGGACAGGTACAGCACGGGGTTAGATACAGAGTAAAGCTCCCTCTACACTGTCCCCCATCAAACACTCCCAGCTCTTCGACAGGTACAGCACGGGGTTAGATACAGAGTAAAGCTCCCTCTACACTGTCCATCATCTAACACTCCCAGGACAGGTACAGCACGGGGTTAGATACAGAGTAAAGCTCCCTCTACACTGTCCCCATCAAACACTCCCAGGACAGGTACAGCACGGGGTTAGATACAGAGTAAAGCTCCCTCTACACTGTCCCCATCAAACACTCCCAGGACAGGTACAGCACGGGGTTAGATACAGAGTAAAGCTCCCTCTACACTGTCCCCCATCAAACACTC
>NW_027593926.1:2500-20000 GCF_964213995.1 Mustelus asterias | reverse complement strand
GCGCCGCACTGTGGGAGGGTCAGTGCTGAGGGAGCGCCGCACTGTGGGGAGGGTCGGTGCTGAGGGAGCGCCGCACTGTGGGAGGTTCAGTGCTGAGGGAGCGCCGCACTGTGGGAGGGTCAGTGCTGAGGGAGCGCCGCACTGTGGGAGGGTCAGTGCTGAGGAAGCGCCGCACTGTGGTAGGGTCAGTGCTGAGGGAGCGCCGCACTGTGGGAGGGTCAGTGCTGAGGGAGCGCCGCACTGTGAGAGGGTCAGTGCTGAGGTAGCGCCGCACTGTGGGAGGGTCAGTGCTGAGGGAGCGCCGCACTGTGGGAGGGTCAGTGCTGAGGGAGCGCCGCACTGTGGGAGGGTCAGTGCTGAGGGAGCGCCGCACTGTGGGAGGGTCAGTGCTGAGGGAGCGCCGCACTGTGGGAGGGTCAGTGCTGAGGGAGCGCCGCACTGTGGGAGGGTCAATGCTGAGGGAACGCCGCACTGTGGGAGGGTCAGTGCTGAGGGAGCGCCGCACTGTGGGAGGGTCAGTGCTGAGGGAGCGCCGCACTGTGGGGAGGGTCAGTGCTGAGGGAGCGCCGCACTGTGGGAGTGTCTGTGCTGAGGGAGCGCCGCACTGTGGGAGGGTCAGTGCTGAGGGAGGGCCGCACTGTGGGGGGGTCCGTGCTGAGGGAGCGCCGCACTGTGAGAGGGTCAGTGCTGAGGTAGCGCCGCACTGTGGGCGGGTCAGTGCTGAGGGAGCGCCGCACTGTGGGAGGGTCAGTGCTGAGGGAGCGCCGCACTGTGGGAGGGTCGCTGCTGAGGGAGCGCCGCACTGTGGGAGGGTCAGTGCTGAGGGAGCGCCGCACTGTGGGAGGGTCAGTGCTGAGGGAGCGCCGCACTGTGGGAGGGTCAGTGCTGAGGGAGCGCCGCACTGTGGGAGGGTCAGTGCTGAGGGAGCGCCGCACTGTGGGAGGGTCAGTGCTGAGGGAGCGCCGCCCTGTGGGAGGGTCAGTGCTGAGGGAGCACCGCACTGTGGGAGGGTCAGTGCTGAGGGAGCACTGCACTGTGGGAGGGTCAGTGCTGAGGGAGCGCCGCACTGTGGGAGGGTCAGTGCTGAGGGAGCGCCGCACTGTGGGAGGGTCAGTGCTGAGGGAGCGCCGCACTGTGGGAGGGTGAGTGCTGAGGGAGCGCCGCACTGTGGGAGGGTCAGTGCTGAGGGAGCGCCGCACTGTGGGGAGGGTCGTTGCTGAGGGAGCGCCGCACTGTGAGAGGGTCAGTGCTGAGGTAGCGCCGCACTGTGGGCGGGTCAGTGCTGAGGGAGCGCCGCACTGTGGGAGGGTCAGTGCTGAGGGAGCGCCGCACTGTGGGAGGGTCAGTGCTGAGGGAGCGCCGCACTGTGGGAGGGTCGCTGCTGAGGGAGCGCCGCACTGTGGGAGGGTCAGTGCTGAGGGAGCGCCGCACTGTGGGAGGGTCAGTGCTGAGGGAGCGCCGCACTGTGGGAGGGTCAGTGCTGAGGGAGCGCCGCACTGTGGGAGGGTCAGTGCTGAGGGAGCGCCGCACTGTGGGAGGGTCAGTGCTGAGGGAGCGCCGCCCTGTGGGAGGGTCAGTGCTGAGGGAGCGCCGCACTGTGGGAGGGTCGGTGCTGAGGGAGCGCCGCACTGTGGGAGGGTCAGTGCTGAGGGAGCGCCGCACTGTGGGAGGGTCGGTGCTGAGGGAGCGCCGCACTGTGGGAGGGTCGGTGCTGAGGGAGCGCCGCACTGTGGGAGGGTCAGTGCTGAGGGAGCGCCGCACTGTGGGAGGGTCAGTGCTGAGGGAGCGCCGCACTGTGGGAAGGTCGGTGCTGAGGGAGTGCCGCACTGTGGGAGGGTCAGTGCTGAGGGAG
This sequence comes from Mustelus asterias, assembly GCF_964213995.1. NCBI lineage: Eukaryota > Metazoa > Chordata > Chondrichthyes > Carcharhiniformes > Triakidae > Mustelus > Mustelus asterias. Next base: position 18,148 of record NW_027593926.1, on the reverse strand, counting down.
CGCCGCACTGTGGGAGGGTCAGTGCTGAGGGAGCGCCGCACTGTGGGAGGGTCAGTGCTGAGGGAGCGCCGCACTGTGGGAGGGTCAGTGCTGAGGGAGCGCCGCACTGTGGGAGGGTCAGTGCTGAGGGAGCGCCGCACTGTGGGAGGGTCAGTGCTGAGGGAGAGCCGCACTGTAGGAGGGTCAGTGCTGAGGGAGCGCCGCACTGTGGGAGGGTCAGTGCTGAGGGAGCGCTGCACTGTGGGAGGGTCAGTGCTGAGGGAGTGCCGCACTGTGGGAGGGTCAGTGCTGAGGGAGCGCCGCACTGTGGGAGGGTCAGTGCTGAGGGAGCGCCGCACTGTGGGAGGGTCGGTGCTGAGGGAGCGCCGCACTGTGGGAGGGTCAGTGCTGAGGGAGCGCCGCACTGTGGGAGGGTCAGTGCTGAGGGAGCGCCGCACTGTGGGAGGGTCAGTGCTGAGGGAGAGCCGCACTGTAGGAGGGTCAGTGCTGAGGGAGCGCCGCACTGTGGGAGGGTCAGTGCTGAGGGAGCGCTGCACTGTGGGAGGGTCAGTGCTGAGGGAGTGCCGCACTGTGGGAGGGTCAGTGCTGAGGGAGCGCCGCACTGTGGGAGGGTCAGTGCTGAGGGAGCGCCGCACTGTGGGAGGGTCAGTGCTGAGGGAGCGCCGCACTGTGGGAGGGTCAGTGCTGAGGGAGCGCCGCACTGTGGGAGGGTCAGTGCTGAGGGAGTGCCGCACTGTGGGAGGGTCAGTGCTGAGGGAGCGCCGCACTGTGGGAGGGTCGGTGCTGAGGGAGTGCCGTACTGTGGGAGGGTCAGTGCTGAGGGAGCGCCGCACTGTGGGAGGGTCAGTGCTGAGGGAGTGCCGCACTGTGGGAGGGTCGGTGCTGAGGGAGCGCCGCACTGTGGGAGGGTCAGTGCTGAGGGAGTGCCGCACTGTGGGAGGGTCGGTGCTGAGGGAGCGCCGCACTGTGGGAGGGTCAGTGCTGAGGGAGCGCCGCACTGTGGGAGGGTCAGTGCTGAGGGAGCGCCGCACTGTGGGAGGGTCAGTGCTGAGGGAGCCCCGCACTGTGGGAGGGTCAGTGCCGAGGGAGGGCCGCACTGTGGGAGGGTCAGTGCTGAGGGAGCGCCGCACTGTGGGAGGGTCAGTGCTGAGGGAGGGCCGCACTGTGGGAGGGTCAGTGCCGAGGGAGGGCCGCACTGTGGGAGGGTCAGCGACCGAGAGCGGTCATACTCACTTCTTGATGGAGTTGGTGATGAGGAGATGGGCATCTTGTCTCTCGTCCAATAGGAACATGGCGCCCAGATAGCCAACCCTCTTGTCCGTGAACTTGGGAGAGGAGATTAGCTTCAGACACTCCATCTGTGCGAGTAACAGCGTCATCAAAACATAGAAACATAGAAGATTGGAACAGGAGGAGGCCATTCGGCCCTTCGAGCCTGCTCCCCCACTCATCACCATCATGGCTGATCATCCAACTCAATAGCCTAATCCTGCTTTCCCTCCATAACCTTTGACCCCGTTCGCCCCCCAGTGCCCTATCCAGCCGCCTCTTGAATACATTCAATGTTTTGGCATCAACTACTTCCTGTGGGAATGGAGTCATCGAGGTTTACAGCATTGAAACAGGCCCTTCGGCCCAGCTTGTCCATGCCGCCTAGTTTATCACCACTAAACTCATCCCAATTGCCCGCGCTTGGCCCATATCCCTCTATATCCATCGCACCCATATCACTATCTGATGGGATCTCAATGGGATCTCGATGACAATCTCAAGAGATTGTCATCAACTTCAGGAAGCGTAAAGGAGAACATGCTCCTGTCGACATCAACGGGGACGAAGTAGAAAGGGTCGAGAGCTTCAGGTTTTGAGGTGTCCAGATCACCAACAACCTGTCCTGGTCCCCCCCACGCCGACACTATAGTTAAGAAAGCCCCACCAACGCCTCTACTTTCTCAGAAGACGAAGGAAATTTGGCATGTCAGCTACAACTCTCACCAACATTTACAGATGCCCCATAGAAAGCATCCTTTCTGGTTGTATCACAGCTCGGTCTGGGGCTCCTGCTCTGCCCAAGACCGCAAGGAACTACAAAAGGGTTGTGAATGTAGCCCAATCCATCACGCAAACCAGCCTCCCATCCATTGACTCTGTCTACACTTCCCGCTGCCTCGGGGAAAAGCAGCCGGCATAATTAAGGACCCCCCCACGCACCCCGGACATTCTCTCTTCCACCTTCTTCCGTCGGGAAAAAGATACAAAAGTCTGAGGTCACGTACCGACCGACTCAAGAACAGCTTCTTCCCTGCTGCTGCTGTCAGACTTTTGAATGGACCTACCTCGCATTAAGTTGATCTTTCTCTACACCCTAGCTGTGACTGTAACACTACATTCTGCACCCTCTCCTTTCCTTCTCTATGAACGGTATGGAGTGAAGTTATTCCTCCGCTGCTGCTCCCTCATCCTCAAACTTTCGTTCTGGAATGTTCACCAAACAAAGCCCCCCCTCCACGTCCACCCTGCCGATCCCCCGCATCATCTTGTACAACTCGATTAGATCACCTCTTAATCTTCCGTCCACGGCACGGTAGCACAGTGGTTAGCGCTGCTGCCTCACAGCGCCAGGGACCCGGGTTCGATTCTCGGCTTGGGTCACTGTCTGTGTGGAGTCTGCACGTTCTCCCCGTGTCTGCGTGGGTTTCCTCCGGGTGCTCCGGTTTCCTCCCACGGTCCAAAGATGTGCAGGTTAGGTGGATTGGCCATGGTAAATTGCCTCTTAGTGTCCAAAGATGTGCGGGTTAGGTGGATTGGCCATGCTAAATTGCCTCTTAGTGTCCAAAGATGTGCAGGTTAGGTGGATTGGCCATGCTAAATTGCCTCTTAGTGTCCAAAGATGTGCGGGTTAGGTGGATTGGCCATGCTAAATTGCCTCTTAGTGTCCAAAGATGTGCAGGTTAGGTGGATTGGCCATGCTAAATTGCCCCTTAGTGTCCAAAGCTGTGTAGGTTAGGTGGACTGGCCATGCTAAATTGCCCCTTCGTGTCCAAAGATGTGGAGGTTGGGTGGATTGGCCATGCTAAATTGCCCCTTAGTGTCCAAAGATGTGTAGGTTGGGTGGATTGGCCATGCTAAATTGCCCCTTAGTGTCCAAAGATGTGTAGGTTAGGTGGATTGGCCATGCTAAATTGCCTCTTAGTGTCCAAAGATGTGCGGGTTAGGTGGAATGGCCATGCTAAATTGCCTCTTAGTGTCCAAAGATGTGCAGGTTAGGTGGATTGGCCATGTTAAATTGCCAACTTAGTGTCCAAAGATGTGTAGGTTGGGTGGATTGGCCATGCTAAATTGCCCCTTAGTGTCCAAAGCTGTGTAGGTTAGGTGGACTGGCCATGCTAAATTGCCCCTTCGTGTCCAAAGATGTGGAGGTTGGGTGGATTGGCCATGCTAAATTGCCCCTTAGTGTCCAAAGATGTGTAGGTTGGGTGGATTGGCCATGCTAAATTGTCCCTTAGTGTCCCATGCTGGTTAGGTACGTTAGGGCGTGCTAAGTTCTCCCTCGGTGTAACCCGAACAGGCGCCGGAGTGTGGCGACTAGGGGGAATTTCACAGTAACTTCATTGCGGTGTTAATGTAAGCCTTACTTGTGACGAATAAATAAACTTTAAAACTTTAAACTTTTGCCATTCAAACCCAGCCTCCCATCCATTGACTCTGTCTACACTTCCCGCTGCCTCGGGGAAAAGCAGCCGGCATAATTAAGGACCCCCCCACGCACCCCGGACATTCTCTCTTCCACCTTCTTCCCTCGGGAAAAAGATACAAAAGTCTGAGGTCACGTACCGACCGACTCAAGAACAGCTTCTTCCCTGCTGCTGCTGTCAGACTTTTGAATGGACCGACCTTGCGTTAAGTTGATCTTTCTCTACACCCCGAGCTGTGACTGTAACACTACATTCTGCACCCTCTCCTTTCCTTCTCTATGAACGGTATGCTTTGTCTGTATAGCGCGCAAGAAACAATACTTTTCACTGTATCCCAATACATGTGACAATAATAAATCAAATCAGATTAAAATCATGGACCGGGACGCCCAGATCCTTCTGCACCTCACAGTTCCTCCATCTCTCTCCCTTTGAAGAATGGTCTCCGGTTCTCTCCTACCTGTTCGGAACGGATAAGCTCAGGTTTGTCCCACCCGCCCTTCCCCCGCCACCACTGATCTGACATAATCTCCCCCGCTCTGGCCCCCTGCTCTCTGGTGGATGTGATCCCTGTATTGGGTCTCTGTGTTGCGTTCCGAGTCCCGGGGTGCGAGTTAATTAATTTCGACTTTCGATTATCTGTCCAACCCACCATTGCTAAACCCTGGACAACTAACTCTCCCGGCATAGTTACAAGCAGGTCAGAAGCACTATAGCAACTATCCATTGCTATTGCAACTTGCCTGTTTCTAGGGAGGTGTTTCAATCATGCCTCAAAAAGTTTCCACCACTAATTCCCTCGGGAAATGTAAATCCAGCCCCGGTTCACCTGTCGAAACATCGGAACACAGAAGATCGGAGCAGGGAGAGGGTATTCAACCCTTCGAGCTGTGGAGGCCGGGTCATTGAGTGTCTTTAAGACAGAGATAGATAGGCTCTTGATCAATAAGGGGATCAGGGGGTGATGGGGAAAAGGCGGGAGAATGGGGATGAGAAAAATATCAGCCATGATTGAATGGCGGGGCAGACTCGATGGGCCGAGTGGCCTCATTCTGTTCCTATGTCTTCTGGTCTTATGAACCTGCTCCGTCACTCATCGCCCTCATGGCTGATCATCCAACTCAATAGCCTAATCCTGCTTTCCCCCCATAACCTTTGACCCCGTTCGCCCCCCCAGTGCCCTATCCAGCCGCCTCTTGAATACATTCAATGTTTTGGCATCAACTACTTCCTGTGGGAATGAATTCCACAGGTTCACCGCTCTCTGGGTGAAGAAATGTCTCCTCATCTCCGTCCTAAATGGTCTACCCCCAATCCTCAGACTGTGACCCCCAGGTTCTGGACTCCCCCCACCATCGGGAACATCCTCCCTGTATCTACCCTGTCTCGTCCCGTCACCAAACCCCGCCCCCAATCCCCAAACCCCGCCCCCAATCCCCAAACCCCGCCCCCAATCCCCAAACCCCGCCCCCAATCCCCTGGTTCTGGACTCCCCCCACCATCGGGAACATCCTCCCTGCATCTACCCTGTCTCGTCCCGTTACCAAACCCCGCCCCCAATCCCCAAACCCCGCCCCCAATCCCCTGGTTCTGGACTCCCCCCACCATCGGGAACATCCTCCCTGTATCTACCCTGTCTCGTCCCGTTACCAAACCCCGCCCCCAATCCCCAAACCCCGCCCCCAATCCCCAAACCCCACCCCCAATCCCCAAACCCCGCCCCCAATCCCCTGGTTCTGGACACTCCCACCATCGGGAACATCCTCCCTGCATCTCCCCTGTCCAGTCCTGTTAGAATTTGATAAGTCTCTGTGAGATTCCCCCCTCATTCGTCTGAACTCCAGTGAAAACAATCCTAACCTGGTCAATCTCTCCTCGTACAATCAGTAAGGATCGGCAACAACACCTCCTCCACGATCATCCTCAACACCGGTGCCCCACAAGGCTGTGTTCTCAGCCCCCTCACTATACTCCTTATCCACCTCCGACTGTGCGGCCAAATTCCCCTCCAACTCCATTTCCAAGTTTGCTGACGACACCACCGTAGTGGGTCGGATCTCAGACAATGACGGGACAGAGTACAGGAATGAGATAGAGAGTCTGGTGAACTGGTGCAGCAACAATAATCTCTCCCTCAATGTCAACAAAACAAATGAGATTGTCATCGACTTCAGGAAGCGTAAAGGAGAACATGCTCCTGTCGACATCAACGGGGACGAAGTAGAAAGGGTCGAGAGAGCTTCAAGTGTTTAGGTGTCCAGATCACCAACAACCTGTCCTGGTCCCCCCATGCCGACACTATAGTTAAGAAAGCCCCACCAACGCCTCTACTTTCTCAGAAGGCTAAGGAAATTTGGGCATGTCAGCTACGACTCTCACCAACTTTTACAGATGCCCCATAGAAAGCATTCTTTCTGGTTGTATCACAGCTCGGTCTGGGGCTCCTGCTCTGCCCAAGACCGCAAGGAACTACAAAAGGTCGTGAATGTAGCCCAATCCATCACGCAAACCAGCCTCCCATCCATTGACTCTGTCTACACTTCCCGCTGCCTCGGGGAAAAGCAGCCGGCATAATTAAGGACCCCCCCCACGCACCCCGGACATTCTCTCTTCCACCTTCTTCCGTCGGGAGAAAGATACAAAAGTCTGAGGTCACGGACCGACCGACTCAAGAACAACTTCTTCCCTGCTGCTGTCAGACTTTTGAATGAAACATAGAAAAACTACAGCACAATACAGGCCCTTCAGCCCACAAAGTTGTGCCGAACATGTCCCGACCTTAGCGATTACTAGGCTTACCTATAACCCTCTATCTTACTAAGTTCCATGTACTTATCTAAAAGTCTCTTCAAAGACCCTATCGAATCCGCCTCCACCACCGTTGCTGGCAGCCCATTCCACGCACCCACCACCCTCTGAGTGAAAAACTTACCCCTAACATCTCCTCTGTACCTACTCCCCAGCACCCTAAACCTGTGACCTCTTGTGGCAACCATTTCAGCCCTGGGAAAAAGCCTCTGAGAATCCACTCTATCAATACCTCTCAACATCTTGTACACCTCTATCAGGTCACCCCTCATCCTTCGTCTCTCCAAGGAGAAAAGACCGAGCTCTCTCAACCTATCCTCATAAGGCATGCCACCTAATCCAGGCAACATCCTTGTAAATCTCCTCTGCACCCTTTCTATGGCTCCCACATCCTTTCTGTAATGAGGCGACCAGAACTGGGCACAGTACTCCAGGTGGGGTCTGGCCAGGGTCCTATACAGCTGCAGCATTATCTCCCGATTTCTAAACTCAATTCCTCTATTGATGAAGGCCAGTATTCCATACGCCTTCTTAACCACAGCCTCCACCTGCGACGCTGCTTTGAGCGTCCTATGAACCCGGACCCCAAGATCCTTCTGATCTTCCACACTGCCAAGCGTCTTACCCTTAATATTATATTCTTTCATCCTATTCGACCTGCCAAAATGAACCACCACACACTTATCTGGGTTGAACTCCATCTGACACTTCTCCGCCCAGTCTTGGACCGATCTTGCATTAAGTTGATCTTTCTCTACACCCGAGCTGTGACTGTAACACTGCATTCTGCACCCTCTCCTTTCCTTCTCTATGAACGGTATGCTTTGTCTGTATAGCGCGCAAGAAACAATACTTTTCACTGTGTCCCAATACGTGTGACAATAATAAATCAGATCGAATCAAATCATCGGGAACATCCTCCCTGCATCTACCCTGTCCAGTCCTGTTAGAATTTGATAAGTCTCTGTGAGATTCCCCCCCCTCATTCGTCTGAACTCCAGGGAAAACAATCCTAACCTGGTCAATCTCTCCTCGTACATCAGTCCCACCATCCCCGGGATCAGCCTGGGAAACCTTCGCTGCAACTCCCTCGAGAGCAAGAACATCCTTCCTCAGAAAAGGAGACCCAAACTGCACACAATACTCCAGGTGTGGCCTCACCAAGGCCCTGTATAATCGCAACAACACATCCCTGCTCCTGTACCCGAAACCTCTCGCAATGAAGGCCAACATACCATCTGCCTTCTTTACCCCCTGCTGCACCTGCATGCTTACCTTCAGCGACTGGTGCACAAGGACACCCAGATCCCTCTGCACACTCCCCTCTCCCAATTTACACCCATTCAGGTAGTAATCTGCCTCCTTGTTTTTGCTTCCAAAGTGAATAACCTCACAATTATCGAAATTACACTGCATCTGCCACTGATTAGACCACTCAAACTTGGGACACAGGGCAAACACCAACTCTTTTGGAGTTTATATTTTACTGGGAAAGTGTAGAGGGAGCTTTACTCTGTATCTAACCCCGTGCTGTACCTGTCCTGGGAGTGTTTGATGGGGACAGTGTAGAGGGAGCTTTACTCTGTATCTAACCCCGTGTTGTACCTGTCCTGGGAGTGTTTGATGGGGGACAGTGTAGAGGGAGCTTTACTCTGTATCTAACCCCGTGTTGTACCTGTCCTGGGTGTGTTTGATGGGGGGACAGTGTAGAGGGAGCTTTACTCTGTATCTAACCCCGTGCTGTCCCTGTCCTGGGAGTGTTTGATGGGGACAGTGTAGAGGGAGCTTTACTCTGTATCTAACCCCGTGCTGTATCTGTCCTGGGAGTGTTTGATGGGGACAGTGTAGAGGGAGCTTTACTCTGTATCTAACCCCGTGCTGTCCCTGTCCTGGGAGTGTTTGATGGGGACAGTGTTGAGGGAGCTTTACTCTGTATCTAACCCCGTGCTGTACCTGTCCTGGGAGTGTTTGATGGGGACAGTGTAGAGGGAGCTTTACTCTGTATCTAACCCCGTGCTGTCCCTGTCCTGGGAGTGTTTGATGGGGGACAGTGTAGAGGGAGCTTTACTCTGTATCTAACCCCGTGCTGTACCTGTCCTGGGAGTGTTTGATGGGGACAGTGTAGAGGGAGCTTTACTCTGTATCTAACCCCGTGCTGTCCCTGTCCTGGGAGTGTTTGATGGGGGACAGTGTAGAGGGAGCTTTACTCTGTATCTAACCCCGTGCTGTACCTGTCCTGGGAGTGTTTGATGGGGGACAGTGTAGAGGAAGCTTTTCTCTGTATCTAACCCCGTGCTGTACCTGTCCTGGGAGTGTTTGATGGGGGACAGTGTAGAGGGAGCTTTGCTCTGTATCTAACCCCGTGCTGTACCTGTCCTGGGAGTGTTTGATGGGGGACAGTGTAGTGGGAGCTTTACTCTGTATCTAACCCCGTGCTGTACCTGTCCTGGGAGTGTTTGATGGGGGACAGTGTAGAGGGAGCTTTACTCTGTATCTAACCCCGTGCTGTACCTGTCCTGGGAGTGTTTGATGGGGGACAGTGTAGAGGGAGCTTTACTCTGCATGTAACCCCGTGCTGTACCTGTCCTGGGAGTGTTTGATGGGGGACAGTGTAGAGGGAGCTTTACTCTGTATCTAACCCCGTGTTGTACCTGTCCTGGGAGTGTTTGATGGGGACCGTGTAGAGCGAGCTTTACTCTGTATCTAACCCCGTGCTGTACCTGTCCTGGGAGTGTTTGATGGGGACAGTGTAGAGGGAGCTTTACTCTGTATCTAACCCCGTGCTGTACCTGTCCTGGGAGTGTTTGATGGGGACAGTGTAGAGGGAGCTTTACTCTGTATCTAACCCCGTGCTGTACCTGTCCTGGGAGTGTTTGATGGGGGACAGTGTAGAGGGAGCTTTTCTCTGTATCTAACCCCGTGCTGTACCTGTCCTGGGAGTGTTTGATGGGGGACAGTGTAGAGGGAGCTTTACTCTGTATCTAACCCCGTGCTGTACCTGTCCTGGGAGTGTTTGATGGGGGACAGTGTAGAGGGAGCTTTACTCTGTATCTAACCCCGTGCTGTACCTGTCCTGGGAGTGTTTGATGGGGGACAGTGTGGAGGGAGCTTTACTCTGTATCTAACCCCGTGCTGTACCTGTCCTGGGAGTGTTTGGTGGGGACAGTGTAGAGGGAGCTTTACTCTGTATCTAACCCCGTGCTGTACCTGTCCTGGGAGTGTTTGATGGGGGACAGTGTAGAGGGAGCTTTACTCTATATCTAACCCCGTGCTGTACATGTCCTGGGAATGTTTGATGGGGACAGTGTAGAGGGAGCTTTACTCTGTATCTAACCCCGTGCTGTACCTGTCCTGGGAGTGTTTGATGGGGGACAGTGTAGAGGGAGCTTTTCTCTGTATCTAACCCCGTGCTGTACCTGTCCTGGGAGTGTTTGATGGGGACAGTGTAGAGGGAGCTTTACTCTGGATCTAACCCCGTGCTGTACCTGTCCTGGGAGTGTTTGATGGGGGACAGTGTAGAGGGAGCTTTACTCTGTATCTAACCCCGTGCTGTACCTGTCCTGGGAGTGTTTGATGGGGGGACAGTGTAGAGGGAGCTTTACTCTGTATCTAACCCCGTGCTGTACCTGTCCTGGGAGTGTTTGATGGGGGACAGTGTAGAGGGAGCTTTACTCTGTATCTAACCCCGTGCTGTACCTGTCCTGGGAGTGTTTGATGGGGGACAGTGTAGAGGGAGCTTTACTCTGTATCTAACCCCGTGCTGTACCTGCCCTGGGAGTGTTTGATGGGGACAGTGTAGAGGGAGCTTTACTCTGTATCTAACCCCGTGCTGTACCTGTCCTGGGAGTGTTTGATGGGGGACAGTGTAGAGGGAGCTTTACTCTGTATATAACCCCGTGCTGTACCTGTCCTGGGAGTGTTTGATGGGGACAGTGTTGAGGGAGCTTTACTCTGTATCTAACCCCGTGCTGTACCTGTCCTGGGAGTGTTTGATGGGGGACAGTGTTGAGGGAGCTTTACTCTGTATCTAACCCCGTGCTGTACCTGTCCTGGGAGTGTTTGATGGGGACAGTGTAGAGGGAGCTTTACTCTGTATCTAACCCCGTGCTGTACCTGTCCTGGGAGTATTTGATGGGGACAGTGTTGAGGGAGCTTTACTCTGTATCTAACCCCGTGCTGTACCTGTCCTGGGAGTGTTTGATGGGGACAGTGTAGAGGGAGCTTTACTCTGTATCTAACCCGTGCTGTACCTGTCCTGGGAGTGTTTGATGGGGACAGTGTTGAGGGAGCTTTACTCTGTATCTAACCCCGTGCTGTCCCTGTCCTGGGAGTGTTTGATGGGGACAGTGTAGAGGGAGCTTTACTCTGTATCTAACCCCGTGCTGTACCTGTCCTGGGAGTGTTTGATGGGGTCAGTGTAGAGGGAGCTTTACTCTGTATCTAACCCCGTGCTGTACCTGTCCTGGGAGTGGTGATGGGGGACAGTGTAGAGGGAGCTTTACTCTGTATCTAACCCCGTGCTGTACCTGTCCTGGGAGTGTTTGATGGGGAAAGTGTAGAGGGAGCTTTACTCTGTATCTAACCCCGTGCTGTACCTGTCCTGGGAGTGTTTGATGGGGGACAGTGTAGAGGGAGCTTTACTCTGTATCTAACCCCGTGCTGTACCTGTCCTGGGAGTGTTTGATGGGGGACAGTGTAGAGGGAGCTTTACTCTGTATATAACCCCGTGCTGTACCTGTCCTGGGAGTGTTTGATGGGGACAGTGTTGAGGGAGCTTTACTCTGTATCTAACCCCGTGCTGTACCTGTCCTGGGAGTGTTTGATGGGGGACAGTGTTGAGGGAGCTTTACTCTGTATCTAACCCCGTGCTGTACCTGTCCTGGGAGTGTTTGATGGGGACAGTGTAGAGGGAGCTTTACTCTGTATCTAACCCCGTGCTGTACCTGTCCTGGGAGTATTTGATGGGGACAGTGTTGAGGGAGCTTTACTCTGTATCTAACCCCGTGCTGTACCTGTCCTGGGAGTGTTTGATGGGGACAGTGTAGAGGGAGCTTTACTCTGTATCTAACCCGTGCTGTACCTGTCCTGGGAGTGTTTGATGGGGACAGTGTTGAGGGAGCTTTACTCTGTATCTAACCCCGTGCTGTCCCTGTCCTGGGAGTGTTTGATGGGGACAGTGTAGAGGGAGCTTTACTCTGTATCTAACCCCGTGCTGTACCTGTCCTGGGAGTGTTTGATGGGGTCAGTGTAGAGGGAGCTTTACTCTGTATCTAACCCCGTGCTGTACCTGTCCTGGGAGTGGTGATGGGGGACAGTGTAGAGGGAGCTTTACTCTGTATCTAACCCCGTGCTGTACCTGTCCTGGGAGTGTTTGATGGGGAAAGTGTAGAGGGAGCTTTACTCTGTATCTAACCCCGTGCTGTACCTGTCCTGGGAGTGTTTGATGGGGACAGTGTTGGGGGAGCTTTACTCTGTATCTAACCCCGTGCTGTACCTGTCCTGGGAGTGTTTGATGGGGACAGTGTAGAGGGAGCTTTACTCTGTATCTAACCCCGTGCTGTACCTGTCCTGGGAGTGTTTGATGGGGGACAGTGTAGAGGGAGCTTTACTCTGTATCTAACCCCGTGCTGTACCTGTCCTGGGAGTGTTTGATGGGGGACAGTGTTGAGGGAGCTTTACTCTGTATCTAACCCCGTGCTGTACCTGTCCTGGGAGTGTTTGATGGGGACAGTGTAGAGGGAGCTTTACTCTGTATCTAACCCCGTGCTGTACCTGTCCTGGGAGTTTCTGATGGGGACAGTGTTGAGGGAGCTTTACTCTGTATCTAACCCCGTGCTGTACCTGTCCTGGGAGTGTTTGATGGGGGACAGTGCAGAGGGAGCTTTACTCTGTATCTAACCCCGTGCTGTACCTTTCCTGGGAGTGTTTGATGGGGGACAGTGTAGAGGGAGCTTTACTCTGTATCTAACCCCGTGCTGTACCTGTCCTGGGAGTGTTTGATGGGGACAGTGTAGAGGGAGCTTTACTCTGTATCTAACCCCGTGCTGTACCTGTCCTGGGAGTGTTTGATGGGGGACAGTGTAGAGGGAGCTTTTCTCTGTATCTAACCCCGTGCTGTACCTGTCCTGGGAGTGTTTGATGGGGGACAGTGTAGAGGGAGCTTTGCTCTGTATCTAACCCCGTGCTGTACCTGTCCTGGGAGTGTTTGATGGGGGACAGTGTAGTGGGAGCTTTACTCTGTATCTAACCCCGTGCTGTACCTGTCCTGGGAGTGTTTGATGGGGGACAGTGTAGAGGGAGCTTTACTCTGTATCTAACCCCGTGCTGTACCTGTCCTGGGAGTGTTTGATGGGGGACAGTGTAGAGGGAGCTTTACTCTGCATGTAACCCCGTGCTGTACCTGTCCTGGGAGTGTTTGATGGGGGACAGTGTAGAGGGAGCTTTACTCTGTATCTAACCCCGTGTTGTACCTGTCCTGGGAGTGTTTGATGGGGACCGTGTAGAGCGAGCTTTACTCTGTATCTAACCCCGTGCTGTACCTGTCCTGGGAGTGTTTGATGGGGACAGTGTAGAGGGAGCTTTACTCTGTATCTAACCCCGTGCTGTACCTGTCCTGGGAGTGTTTGATGGGGACAGTGTAGAGGGAGCTTTACTCTGTATCTAACCCCGTGCTGTACCTGTCCTGGGAGTGTTTGATGGGGGACAGTGTAGAGGGAGCTTTACTCTGTATCTAACCCTGTGCTGTACCTGTCCTGGGAGTGTTTGATGGGGACAGTGTAGAGGGAGCTTTACTCTGTATCTAACCCCGTGCTGTACCTGTCCTGGGAGTGTTTGATGGGGGACAGTGTAGAGGGAGCTTTACTCTGTATCTAACCCCGTGCTGTACCTGCCCTGGGAGTGTTTGATGGGGACAGTGTAGAGGGAGCTTTACTCTGTATCTAACCCCGTGCTGTACCTGTCCTGGGAGTGTTTGATGGGGGACAGTGTAGAGGGAGCTTTACTCTGTATATAACCCCGTGCTGTACCTGTCCTGGGAGTGTTTGATGGGGACAGTGTAGAGGGAGCTTTACTCTGTATCTAACCCCGTGTTGTACCTGTCCTGGGAGTGTTTGATGGGGACAGTGTAGAGGGAGCTTTACTCTGTATCTAACCCCGTGCTGTACCTGTCCTGGGAGTGTTTGATGGGGACAGTGTAGAGGGAGCTTTACTCTGTATCTAACCCCGTGCTGTACCTGTCCTGGGAGTGTTTGATGGGGGACAGTGTAGAGGGAGCTTTACTCTGTATCTAACCCTGTGCTGTACCTGTCCTGGGAGTGTTTGATGGGGACAGTGTAGAGGGAGCTTTACTCTGTATCTAACCCCGTGCTGTACCTGTCCTGGGAGTGTTTGATGGGGGACAGTGTAGAGGGAGCTTTACTCTGTATCTAACCCCGTGCTGTACCTGTCCTGGGAGTGTTTGATGGGGACAGTGTAGAGGGAGCTTTACTCTGTATCTAACCCCGTGCTGTACCTGTCCTGGGAGTGTTTGATGGGGACAGTGTAGAGGGAGCTTTACTCTGTATCTAACCCCGTGCTGTACCTGTCCTGGGAGTGTTTGATGGGGACAGTGTAGAGGGAGCTTTTCTCTGTATCTAACCCCGTGCTGTACCTGTCCTGGGAGTGTTTGATGGGGGACAGTGTAGAGGGAGCTTTTCTCTGTATCTAACCCCGTGCTGTACCTGTCCTGGGAGTGTTTGATGGGGACAGTGTAGAGGGAGCTTTACTCTGGATCTAACCCCGTGCTGTACCTGTCCTGGGAGTGTTTGATGGGGGACAGTGTAGAGGGAGCTTTACTCTGTATCTAACCCCGTGCTGTACCTGTCCTGGGAGTGTTTGATGGGGGACAGTGCAGAGGGAGCTTTACTCTGTATATAACCCCGTGCTGTACCTGTCCTGGGAGTGTTTGATGGGGACAGTGTAGAGGGAGCTTTACTCTGTATCTAACCCCGTGTTGTACCTGTCCTGGGAGTGTTTGATGGGGACAGTGTAGAGGGAGCTTTACTCTGTATCTAACCCCGTGCTGTACCTGTCCTGGGAGTGTTTGATGGGGGACAGTGTAGAGGGAGCTTTACTCTGGATCTAACCCCGTGCTGTACCTGCCCTGGGAGTGTTTGATGGGGACAGTGTAGAGGGAGCTTTACTCTGTATCTAACCCCGTGCTGTACCTGTCCTGGGAGTGTTTGATGGGGGACAGTGTAGAGGGAGCTTTACTCTGTATATAACCCCGTGCTGTACCTGTCCTGGGAGTGTTTGATGGGGACAGTGTAGAGGGAGCTTTACTCTGTATCTAACCCCGTGTTGTACCTGTCCTGGGAGTGTTTGATGGGGACAGTGTAGAGGGAGCTTTACTCTGTATCTAACCCCGTGCTGTACCTGTCCTGGGAGTGTTTGATGGGGACAGTGTAGAGGGAGCTTTACTCTGTATCTAACCCCGTGCTGTACCTGTCCTGGGAGTGTTTGATGGGGGACAGTGTAGAGGGAGCTTTACTCTGTATCTAACCCTGTGCTGTACCTGTCCTGGGAGTGTTTGATGGGGACAGTGTAGAGGGAGCTTTACTCTGTATCTAACCCCGTGCTGTACCTGTCCTGGGAGTGTTTGATGGGGGACAGTGTAGAGGGAGCTTTACTCTGTATCTAACCCCGTGCTGTACCTGTCCTGGGAGTGTTTGATGGGGACAGTGTAGAGGGAGCTTTACTCTGTATCTAACCCCGTGCTGTACCTGTCCTGGGAGTGTTTGATGGGGACAGTGTAGAGGGAGCTTTACTCTGTATCTAACCCCGTGCTGTACCTGTCCTGGGAGTGTTTGATGGGGACAGTGTAGAGGGAGCTTTACTCTGTATCTAACCCCGTGCTGTACCTGTCCTGGGAGTGTTTGATGGGGGACAGTGTAGAGGGAGCTTTACTCTGTATCTAACCCTGTGCTGTACCTGTCCTGGGAGTGTTTGATGGGGACAGTGTAGAGGGAGCTTTACTCTGTATCTAACCCCGTGCTGTACCTGTCCTGGGAGTGTTTGATGGGGGACAGTGTAGAGGGAGCTTTACTCTGTATCTAACCCCGTGCTGTACCTGTCCTGGGAGTGTTTGATGGGGGACAGTGTAGAGGGA